>NC_063441.1:2683579-2989204 GCF_020379485.1 Brassica napus | reverse complement strand
CCTTCACCTCAGTCTTCTTTGCCTTTAGTATGTTTGGTTTTCTCCAAACCATCACCTCAGCTTCATTGGCCTTGGACTCTTTGATTCATTGAACTTTCACCTTGATTTCTAAGCAAGGTTCTTTCATCTTCAGCTTTGAACATCTCTGGATCTTCAGCTTCAATCATGTATTCCGACTTCATTGCCTTCTTTGTTCAGTTGCTGTTGATCTCATCCATATCTCCAATGGCTAAGAACATCCAACAACTCCCATAGCTTCCTTGATCATCTTTGATCCCCACCATGGTCTTCTTTCTTCTTTGTTCATGTCTCCCTCTTGGAGACGACTTTCTTCTTTCTCATTTGCCTTAGGTTCTTCTCATATGGCCTTCTTCTTTCTCTTATGGAGGGGAACGCCCAACAACTCTCTCAGCTTCCTTTACATTGTAGAACAAAGATCCAGAATTATCCTCCCACAATACTATCTCCATACCATTGTCTTCACTGCTATTTTTCAGAAGATTTCACTATCTCCTTGAATGCACTTGAAGCCCTCTTGTTGGTATGTTTGTGAATGTGATTGTAAAGGTTGATGATTCTCTCTCTTGATTCTCTCTCTTGTCACCACCTCTTCCTTCCTTCTCTTATTCTCTGATTTAGTCTCAGCTTTCTTTTTCTTTTTTCTTTTGGTGGCTGTCCCTATCCTTTTCTTCTTCTTAGTCTCCTTTGGACTGCCATCATCTTCTTCTTGAACAGGCTCTACGGATCAACTGAGCTCTGATACCATGTTGTGATTTTGTCTCTTTCTTGGCTTGGCCTCTTCACTCTTCTCATGCCCAGCTCTCTCTGTTTTGTACTCTGATTTGTTCACTTACTCTCTTTGTTTCTTTACTTGTGTTTTATCATAACACAAGCACACACTCTCTTTACTCTCTTACATGTGTTTGTAGAGAGAAGAGAGAACACTTTGATTGTCTACATCTTTTCTTTTCTCCAACTTCTTTCTATTAGAATTGGATACCTTTTACAACACCACACACATACATACTTATAGTAGTCTTTTACTAACTACTACACTTGCACTTCAACTTAGCCTTAACTCTACAAACAACTCTTACCAAGTCAAACAACAACTCTAGACTAGCTAGACATTAACCAACACTTCACACATTTGTTGGCTTAACTAAATTAACTAGACGTTACTCTTTATTCTCCTTGTTGTAACTTCTAGTTACAACCAAATCTCTTCCTTGACTTCTTGTTGTTGTCGTTGGTCTTACTTCTTCTTCTTCCTCTGTTGCTTGCGCTCCAAGCTTCTCCTTCTTATTCTTCTTCTTCTTCTTCTTCCTCTTCCATTCCTTTGTAGCTTCTTCTAAGCTACTCTTCTTTATTCTTCTTTTCTTGGAGTATTTAATCAAGGTTCAATCTCAACAAGAATCTATCTCTACCATTTACCCTACAAAACTGAAGAGTTCCTGATCTCTGTGTTAAGCTTTCTTCACCTACAACACTGAAACAAGGCCACTATAAGCAAATTCACAATCAAAATAATTCTGAATCAAAGCAGTGTTTTTACTCAATTTAGAGGAACAATGCATTTAAAGCTTTATTAATAAATGAAAACAACACCAAAATCTGAGTGTACATCATTAGAGAAAACATTTGAAAAACAAAACTTCAACTTTGTTCTCTTATGCTAATCACCAAAAGAAAGCTCAGATTTGTTCTCGCGATAGCAATATATTCTGATATATTAAAAGATGATGTTCTCTAGAAATAATGAGAGCGATGATGTAAAAACATTAGACACGCTGCTATTTATTCAGGAGGTCAACATTGAACACAAACCCCAAGCGCTCGCTGCTTGTAATTATTGATTGGTAGATATGATGATAAAATAGTAGGAGTAAGCTATAGAATTAGTATACTGCAGAATCTGCATTAATATTTTTAATACGGTGATTTACTTCATATATAAAACTATTATAAAAACAAATATGTAATATATAATTTATTTATTTCTAAATAATAGAGATATTTTTATATTTATAATATATAAATATATATTATTCTATGTTATGTTATTAAAAATAATGAATCATATATAACTATATAAATTAAATTATATTTTAAATGTTAAATATTAATATTTTTTTAAAAATAATATATTTTTAGTTTTAGTTTTTAAATATAGAAAATTAATTTTGGATATAAACATAATTTTTAATATTATTAAATAAAATTAATAAATTATATATAATTACTTTTAATTTTTATATATTTTCTATCCAAATGTTCTACCAAAAATTTCATTTGAGAGCATTAATCAAAAATCATTTGTAATGCATTAACATCTTGTAAATGCTCTTCTAAACTTTACAATTACGATGAAATAAAAATAACAAATTTATTTTGTTAGCAATTATGATGTTCTTTTTAAAACAGTTACCTTTTCTTTTTCAGTAAAAAAAGTATAAAAAAATTGAGATACTTATGTTTTTCCTTATAATCTTTGTCAAGGTATTTAATTTTTCTTATCGTTAATATATTATATTATATTTAAACTTGCAATAAAACTATAAACACTTTTAAAGTTAATAAAAACAGGAATATAATTAGAATAAAAATAAAACATTTTTTGTCGCTTATATATAAAAATTAAATAAAAAAGATTGCACAAGGACAAAGTCATGAACAAGTCATCCAAAGTGATCTACATGATTATTCAAAAGCCCATTCAGTTTCGGCGCGAATCTCTGCTTCTTCTTCCGGTGTAAAATCATTTTGAATGTTGAAGAATGTTCGAACCTCGTCTACAGAAAAACCTTTGATCATATCAGCTATAGTTTGGCAAATGAGATCAAGAAGATCCTTGGTGTTTAGATAATTAGCAGCCATTATCAAGGCAAAAAGCATCTCCCGATCCATATTCTTCATGAACTCAGCATCCCAATTCTTGAGTTCATCTTCTGTGGAAGAAGATGAATCACCATCGACATCGGGGTTGACAAGATGTTTTTCGCAATATTCGATCACTTTGGCGAGAATCGCGCCGGTGACATTGGAAATAGGGATTTCACCATCAACACAGTCATCTTCAACCATGTGAGCTATCATTTGTGACTGTACAGCCACCGCTTCTTCAACCTCAAAGATCTTGTCATCGCAGCTCTTCAACGTGATAATTTTAAACGTCGACATGTTGATTCTTTATAGAGATTGATGCTTGTTGAGGTGAATGCTACAAAGTATGAACCTATGTCTCTATTTATAGGAGTTTTGTCTGTCAATGTCATGATTTGTTTAAGAAATGTATTCTATGTTGACCCTAAAAATAGGAAATAAATATAAGTTTATTAAAACACAAATATGTATATATATATATATATATATATATATTTATATTTAAGACATTACTTTTTCATCAAAAGCTAAAAAGAAATAAATTTATATTTCTTCAATTTTCTACTTATAAAGTCTTAAAATCTTAATATATAGATATATATACTAAAATGTAATTAATAAAATTAATTTTGAATAAAAATAAAAATATGTATCTTTGAACTTTAGAGAAAAAGGAAACAAATTTTGAGAAGTAAAATTTTTATAGAATATTTTTAATTAATTGTTAAGTTCTTTTGAGAAATATTTTACCCACATTGAAAAATCAACTGCGTTGGTAACACAAAAATTTGGGTTATATAAAAAAAATTACATTTCATGTCATATATTTATCTTTTATATGCTTAATAAATTATTATTATCTAATTTAGCTACCCTAAAAATTCTATAAATTAATAATAACTGATTATTTATTAATTTATATAGTTATTAATTTAAAGAAAACTCCTATTTTGATATATATTTTAAATGTATTTACTCACAATATATATTCTATATTTCAAAAAAGAAAAAAATCATTTATTTCACAATTATTGACAAAAGAGAGATGCTTTCTATCAGTCAACCCTACTTATTTGTTATTGCTATGAATGTTCTGGGTCATATGATGGGGCTCCAATCTCTCATTCATTTGTAGGCGGGGCTTCTTCTAGCTTTCACCTCGAGGAACAATCATATATTAAAATTTATCAATTTGTATTTCGTCTTTCTTTTAAATGATTGGACATATTTTTATTTTCTTTAATACTCATCGTAGAATATAACCACACTTTTAGATATAATTTGGTAAATTATTACTAAAATAGTAAAATAGAAAAAAAATGAAAGGAAATGAATTTTGAATTTAAAAAAATTAAAAAGTCTATTTATGTATATAAAATTTATATATATATATATATATATATAGTTATTATTATTTTATGATTCTAATGGGACTATATATTTATTATCAAAATTTCTAAATATTATTGTCTTATTATCTTATTATCTTATTAAATTATGTTATATTTTACATTGGCTAAGTTGACTTGAAAATTTTTATTAGTTTTTCATGTCTATTAATTTTAGAGTTTATGTTGCAGTTTGTTATATAAGTTTGTTATAAGCTCATCTTACTAGTTTATTGTCTATAATTTATAAATACTTCTTTTAGAAATTATAACAAAGTTTTTTTATTTTAAAAATTATTTTTTCAGTAAGATTACCAAATACGATAACAACTATGTTATAGATTGCATCACATCAAAAAAGCAAAATAAACTCTTCAAGAACGCATCTAAACCATCAGAAAGTATGATTTGACAAATACGATTTTAGAAATCAATGATAAATTCTACACCAAAACTGAGGTTGGGTTTTTCTCTAAAGATTGATACCAGAAATGATCTTGTTGCACACTTTTTGACAACATCGAAGTGTTTTACTGCATTACAATGGGCTTCAGTCACAGTCGTTGCCTACATAACAAAAGTTTATCAGATAAAGATCTTCTCATTTGGTTAAATCTGTTTTCAAAGAGACCACTTAA
The DNA here is from genome assembly GCF_020379485.1 of Brassica napus. Classification (NCBI taxonomy): domain Eukaryota; kingdom Viridiplantae; phylum Streptophyta; class Magnoliopsida; order Brassicales; family Brassicaceae; genus Brassica; species Brassica napus. The sequence continues at coordinate 2,984,295 of NC_063441.1, read as the reverse complement.
GTTTGCTATTAAACCCGTGAAACACTTTGTGATAACCATTAGTCTGTTTACAATGGTAAAAAAAATATTTAACACCCTAATTTACATTTTTTAACATTACATTTCACTTTCTCTTTCTTTCACCTATTTATTCAATATCTACACAATTATTACATATTTTTTTCGATGAAATTCAAATCACAATTGTTACATATACAATGGTTTGTTTAATAATATTCAACACTATAACCTACAACTATTTTTATTTTTTATTTTCTTTCTACTTGATGATCTTCGGTTATCAGATTTTTGTTGAGTTGCGATTATTTATGTAAGGGGTTGTGAGTCTTTTATGAATGTTTACAATCATTAAGATTAGTGCTATGTTGGTTGTATGTGGTCTTTTGAATGCCGTTTAATTGTCGATTGATTTCAGAAATCTTTCGTCTATGTTGGTTGTATGTCGTTTTTTGAAAGCCGTTTAATTGAACGACTGCATAGGAAACTCGTAAGTTAGACAAAATATACAGAAAATTACATTAAACGGACCTCGCTTACTATCAATTTTTCTCAATGGATTGACATTTAATAAAATTCTTCTTATCTCTTTTCTGCAGAGTTGTTGCAAATGTGTCTCACAGATAGAAACACAAAAAAAATGTAGGAGGGGAGTAATAAGAACAAAATAACAGTATGGGTGATTGTATGGACCAATAATAAATTCTTCTTCTACACCAGCCATTATAAACTTATGCAAAAGAAACTTGTATAAAGAGGTAAGAGTTTTTGATTTGGATGAAATGCAGTATGATCAATATATAGAAGAACCAACTGGTAGCACAATAAACTCAATAATTTCGGCCATAAATGTAGGTATATATGACATTAACTGAATAATTTAAAGGGTAGAAACTTGATCTTCAATCCATACGCTTACATATTTGATTATAAAGTTCCTATAATATTTCGTGTCAACAGTTTTACGGTTAGCGAGACCTAATTTTCTCTCACGAAAAGTTTCGTAGCCGCCGAAGCCTTTGCTTAGATCCACCACAGCTTCCTCGGTGGTTTGGCTTCCGCCACCACCGGGGAAGGCTATTCCTCCTCGATCTCTTCTTTCAGTGGTGTATCTTTCTTTTCTCTCTAAAGTCGTCTATTCTCTCTCTGTATGGTCTCCTTTGCAGCGGTCGTTGATGGTCTTTGTGTAGCTTTATGATGTTCTACATGGAGTTAGAGCAAGGAAGGTGTGTTTGGAGTGTATATGGTGGTGACAGTGGCGGATTCTTTTGCAATGGAATCTTGTATGGCTTGTCATGTGCGACAGTTTTAGTTCTTTGTTGCCATTCATTTGTGTTTGGGCTTTGCTATGGTAGTTGGTTCAGTTTGTCCTGGTTCTTGTTAGAGGAGTTATGCCTTGCTCCCTGTTACAAGATGGTTTTCATTTAGGGTTTATTGGATACACAACAATACCTAGATGCATGTTGGGCTGTCATTGATCTGAATTGATAGGGATTCATCATTTGGAGTTGGACTTTGAATTATGTTGGGTTCTTCTCAAGCCACTATTGTGGATAAAAGCAGAGCTTACAGTATTCATGGTTTTAACTCATGAATTTCCATTATTCCCTCAAGTTCAGATTAACGCTTTGGTCTTTATCCTCCTTTCATGTCATCATTTTTAAGGCTAAGGCTCTCATCTGAGCTTCTACTTGCCTATCTATTGGCTCAGTTCTTTATTGCGATCAGAAGCAGAGGTGGCTGTCCTGTAAGTTGATTGGATCGTGGAGTATTGATCCTCCTTCTACTACTGATGGCTAAGAAGACACTCATTATTTCTTCTTTTCCCTGTTGGCCTTAGTAATTGTCGCATCTACTGATGTTGTTAGTTTAATTCCTTTCAAGCTTTCTTTTGTATGAACTCCTTCTGGCCATGTCTTAGTACTGGTTTTATTGCAATCGAATGATTTTTTGACAAAAAAAAAAGTTCCTATAATATTTCATATCATATTAAATAACCAAATATGTGATCAGAATAAATGTCATATATAACTGACATAGCTTTGAAATGATGAGCAAGAATTCATGTTAACCAATATCAAAGTACATAACTGATATATTGTACAAAATGAGATTCGCATTCAATGGAGTATATAAACAGTATAAATTTTTGTGGTAACAAATTTTATAGGGCCTATTCGTTTCTCCATCAGAATGAGCCATCTGGATGTAGATGAGAGTTTTGTTCGTTTAGACATTAAAAGTGCAATTCATCTGGATGGATCATCTGGATGACTTTTGGAAATTTAGGTTTAATTTTAAAGTTCATTCAGCTGATCAAATTTGGACCATTTGGATGGAGATGGTTCATTCAATATGGTATAATGTCTATTATGCACTTAATGTAATTCACAAATTACAAACATAAACATAATATCATTTTGTCACACACGAAAACTGGCAAAACCACAAGAAAACATTTTTCCGCGAAAACCTAAAATCAAAATTTTCACGCCAAAACCCTAAAATGCATTTCCGCACAAAATTGGAAAAACGTGTTTTCCCGCAAAAACTGGAAAAACGTGTTTTCCCGCAAAAACATGTTTACATGCCAAAATCACAAAAATGCGTTTTCACGCCAAAACCCCATAACACATTTTCCACCTAATCACAAAAACATGTTCTCCTGCCAAAACCACAAAATGTGTTTTCCCGCCATAACGTCTTTTACCGCCAAAACCGAAAAACGTGTTTTCCCACCAAAACCGAAAATCTTGTTTTCTGCCAAAACCGCAAAAACGTGTTTTCCCACCAAAACCATAAATCGTGTTTTCTCGCCAAAACCGAAAATTGACTTTTCCCGCCAAAATCAAAAAATCTTGTTTTCCCGCCAAAACCGCAAAAATGCATTTTTCGCCAAAACCAAAAAATTTATTTTTTCTCCAAAATTGAAAAAACTCATTTTCCCGTCAAAATCCAAAAATCTCGTTTTCCCGTCAAAATTGAAAAATCTCGTTTTCCGTTATAACCGAAAATTTTTGTTTTCCGCCAAAACCGAAGTTACAGTCAGTTTATTATTAATACTCTTTTAGTTTGAAACTCTAATTTTTTTTTTCAAATACATGTTTATCAATTTTTTTTGTTTATTAGAAGTTATTATTGTAGTAAATTTTAACATATGATTAAATCAAGATAAGGGTATTTTAGTAATTTTTTTACTAAACTCATTTGGATGGAAATGAAAATAAAGAAACAAACATAAAATTCATTTAGATGATTCATCTAGATGAACCATCTAGATAGACAAACAAACAGTCCTAAAAATCTGAATGGATCATCTAAATAGATCATACAAATGGATCATCTGAATAGAGATGACAGATGGTGACAGATGGTGAAACGAACAACCCCGTACTGTATGACTTATTAGGAATAACCAAAATTTGAATACAATAGGTATTCCCTTTTATTGCCTCCCAATTTCCCTAGACCAAGCGTAGATAGTTACTCCTAATTGCTAGATTAAAGCGTATAGAACTTAATACTTCCGTTAACATTAAATGTAGTGAAAAAGTTCAATGGAAGCATATTGAAAAAGTGTGAAGCAAAGCACTATTTACATGGGAATAATTTATGTATGCGAAGGCTTTACTTCACACTATAAAAAGTATTCTCATGTAAATATATAGTCCCATTAAAATCATAAATTAATAATCTATCTCTATACTTATTTTATATTAGTACAAACTAAACATTATTGTTGGTTTTATATTTTGATAATATTAAATAAAATTATATCAAAAACCACATAACAATTATATGAAACATAAAAATATACATCAAATAAGATAATAAAATAGTATGGAAGTCAAATTCCTAAATTTAAATAATTTATATAAGGTAAAATTAAATATTTCTTAATTTATTAATAAAAATATTAAAAAAAATCTGAAAAAAGAAATTATGATAAATAAAAATATCTCTATAAATTAATAAAATTTTAAAGTTTCAATATTATTAATTTATAGAGGTTCTACTGTACAGTCTTTATCTTATTCACGAAGCATGTTCTTATTCAGTGCTATATGAATCAGAAAAATATACATAGTCTTATCTTATTCACAAATCATGTTATCGTTCAGTGTTTTAGTTTTTATTATAGGGTATATGGCGAACAGTGAATAAGAAAAAAAACCATTCATCATCGATTTTAGTTTTTTTTTTGTACCCACTAACCATTTAAATGAAAATTGATCTCAGCTAATCAATGTTTTTAAACCCGACCCGGACACTGAACCGGACGACTTACCGGGTCGCTGGGTCATTGGGTCGACCGCGGGTGAACCGCGGGTTAATAAATGAATTAATTTTATTATATAATAATAAATTAGCTATGAAAATAAATATATAAAAACTAAAGTTTAATAGTCTCTAAATGTTTTTTAAAACATAAAATAATAGTTTGGATATATATATATACTTTATGTTTAAAAAGTATTTAAGAAAAACTTAACTTTAGTTTTTATATTTTTATTTTCATTTGACATGAAAAATAAAATAAAAAATAATTTAGACTATTTAAAATTTTCTGTAACAAAGTAAGAGTTATGACATCTAAAAAAATTAAGATATAAAACGCACAAATATTTAAATAACTAATTTAAATAATAAAGTAACTTCAAATTCAAAATAAACTAAAAATAAAAGATCATTGTAATAAATCGTCAATAACAGAAATAAACTAACACCAAATCACAGCAACTAATTTTGGTTTTTTAATTTATCATCGTCCACTTCATTTTTTAGGTGCCATAGTGAAAAATCTTCATCAAATCTAAAAATTACAAATATAAAACTGAAAAAGGAAAACCTAACCTTTTTTTTTTTGTCAGCATCTAACTTTTTAATTGAAAACTTAGAATATAAAACATAATCTAAAAACTAAAAAAAAATAAAAGTTGTTTATTGGTTCAATCGGCGGTTCAACCGGTATCGGGTTTCGGGGTTTAATGGGGTTTTGCGGATTTTTACGGTTTTTTGCGGGTTTTTAAATATTGGGTTTTTCATAACACCCAAACCGAATTTTTTCTGGATCACCGGGTTTACCGGTTCAACCGCGGGTCTGGGTCGGGTTTCAAAACACTGCAGCTAATAGAGTATCCCTCTGTTTCAGTTTAATTTGTATAGTAAAATTTTTGTTTCAAAATAAATGTCGCTTTATAGTTTCAATGCAAAATTTATTAATTTTATAATCTAATCTATTTCTGTATTGGTTGAAATGTGTTTAGATGTATTTCAGTATCGGTAATGATGTTTTTATTTAGTAAATATACAAAATTAAATATTTTTAATATTTTTTCATAAGTGTAAAACAACAATCCCCTATACATTATTTACTAAGTAATTTTGACACATGTCATCACCACATTAACTTTGAAAGCAAAATAATGACATGGAATATTAATAAAGATGACATGGTTTGGACTAACTGTGATATGAACATTTATATTTAATATTGTTTTATAATTTTGGTAAATTGTTAGAATAAACTAACAACTTATAAATAATCATTAATATAACAATATATAGTAAAGTTAGAAATATAGTAATACATAATAATTTTCGAAAATATTATTTAATTTTATTTAAATAATTTTATAATTTTTCATTACTAAAACAAATCTTAAAACATTTATGCATTTTTCAAAAAAAAATTAAAATCATATTATAATTATTTCTTTTTAATATTTAAAAATTTTAGAAATATTATTTAATTTTATGTTTTGTTCATTATATATTAAAAAACTTTCCCTTAATTCTATAAAATTGTATTTAATATATATTAACCAAAATAAAATAAATAAAAATATTCCAAGAAATATTTATTATTAAATATAAATGTAAAAAAAATATTTATTTGATCTTAGTTTTTACATAGAAATAAAATATTATATGCAAATAATAAAACCAAAAAATTAACAAAACTTTATTTATAAATATAATTCTAAAATTATATTTGTGCACATAGTTATAGGAAAACACATAGTTAAAATGAAACGGAAGGAGTAAGTAACAAATCTTAATTGTTCGAGATATTTATTTCTTAAACACACAAACAATTAACGTTGTACCTAATTGATCCTAAATATAGGACTTAACAAATATTTCATTTCTAAAATCATAACTACTTCAAGTCTTCAACAAATATAAATAGCTCGAAATTGAAGGGTAAGTGGATATTTGTCACTAACTTCACTTTGAGTACAGCCGCCGGTCCATATAGACTGACCAAGTGCCACAATTTGCCACTGCATTTAAAACTGAGTCTAAGGTAGTAAGGTTCTCTCATTAATGGTAATATTGTATTTTACAAAATCAGTGACATTTACAACCATACAAATTGTATATTAGAATTTACAAACCATACAAATTGTATATCTAATAACAGTCCTTCGATCATTACTTCAAGTTCATACTATTGATACGAGTCTTTCCAACACGATTCTTAGGTCTCTATGTGATCACCATTATTAAACCGGTCAAAAACCGGTGTCTTTATTCAATACGAGTCTCGCCAATAGTGTAGCAAAATCCAGTGCCTTTATCCAACACGATTTTTAAGTCTCTCTGTGATCACTACAAGTGACTCTCAATTGGGAGTTTCTTAGGTCTCTCTGTGATCACTACAAGTGACTCTCAGTTGGGAGTAGCAAATTCTGTTGGATCAAATAAATAGTCCAATGGTTTTTATTTAAAATGTGAATAAACAATGATTTGGATTACATGTTATTAAGCCTAAAAATCAATTCATTTAGTGTATCAGATATGGGAAAGTAATCTAAAACGCCTCAGTTACAAAAAAAACTATTCTAACTATCCCACCATTTTTCTCACTACCCCAGCATTTTCCCCTATTACCCTTTTTTAATAATATTTTTTAAGTTATATGCGGACCCCACCCATCATGCATGCAGACCTCTCCCCCATTTTTTTAAAAAATGAAGTATTAAATTTAAATCTAAATTTATATGTGGTTCCCATTTTTAGAAGCTCATTCTTCTTCTGACATGTGTCCATCTTCTTTTTTATTCTCCAACCAAATTTATGTTTTAATTATTTAATGAATAATATAACTAAAAATTTTTAGAAATAAAAACAAATTCCATTTATTTCACAATATTTTTTTAAAAAGTAAAATAACAAAATAAAATATTTTAAAATTATTTGAATAAAAAATAAATACAAAAATAGATTTAATAAAATACATATATAAACAAAATTTTCTAAAACAAAATTTATCTCTTTCATATAAAAGTGATCAAAATTAAAATAAGATATATTATATTTTAATCAAATATTAATTTCAAAAATATTTGCATATTCTATAAGATTTAAAAATACAAATATAATAAATATGTATTTAAATAATATTTTAATCAAAAGTTAATTTAAAAAATAATTTTTAAAATATTTATAAAAATTTTGTTATATAAAAATATTTCAAAAAACAAAAATTTAATAAAATATGTATTTCAATTATATTTTAATGAAAAATTAGTAACAAAATAAATTTAATAAAATACTTCTATAAATGATTTTTGGTTAAACTAAATTTTATCTCTTTTATATAAAAATTATCAAATTTAAAATAAATTTCATATTTAATCAACAATTAATTTCAGAAATATCTATAAACATTATTACAATAATATTTCAAAAATACAAATTTAAAGAAAATTATGTATATTTCTCTAAATTTAACATTGTTTTGAGGAAAAATATTAAAATGGTGTTAGACGATACTTTGGGTTGTGTAAAACGTTCTTGGTCGTTTTAAAACACCTAAACTGATGAAAAACTAAAGTTTTAGGTGTATTGATATAAAACAAATACGAAAATAATGGTTAAAGATGATTTTGTGTATTTATGCTTATTTGCACTCTTTTGAAGCAAAATAATATACTACAGTGGTGGGAATAACACCCTCGTGATGGGTTAAAAATGTTAAATCGATGAAAATTAAAATTCTAGGAATTACTGGAATTACTAGTACTACTATGTACTATTGTGAACTACCTTAAACTACCCTAATTTTTGAATTACTATGTATTATGCTTGTTTATAGGAATCTAATTTTTGTCTTATTGTTTATTTTTAGAAGATGTATATCATATATTACGTGATAATATGTCCATATAAGTGTTTATTTCTAAATTACGTTTTCGAAAAAAATTTGAGGTAATTTATTTATCAGTGGAAAAAGAAGGTAAAACTAAGAAATGATTTACCGTTTGATGTGAGGCTGAGTCGAATGTCGAAAATCTTCACCTCTCTCGAATCGCCATTTGAGAGACATTAGTTTTTTTTTAAAGAGATAAAGTGTGCAACATTTACCGATCTCTCGAAGATCTTCACCTCTATCAATGATCTCTCGAACGAATTGGAAACACTCATTGAGAATCGCATAGTGAAAATGACAATAATGAAAGATCAATCATAATGGAAGCAGAGCAATGATAAGCTTCGACCTGTTTTCAAGACGAAGCACACATGAGAATTGATTAGACAACATGAACAGCTAGTTCATTGGTCAAAAGAAGTATGGTTTCAGCACGGTACTCCTAAGTTTGCTACTTTCATTGGATTACATATCAAAACAGTTAGGCGACTGGAGATAGAATGCTTAGCTGGAACACTAGTACAAATTCTTCATGTGTCCTCTGTCAGGGTCTTTTCGAATCAGGGGATCATCTGTTTTTCGAATGACCATATTCTACTGAAGGCTCATCAATACTGATGTGAGTGTTTTTGTAATCAAGTTTCACAACAAAGTAGCTGGAACTAATGGAGTTAATTTTGGAGTTAATCACAACAAAGTGATTAACCAATGATTTTTGTCTTTTTCAAACATATAGCAAAGTCAAGAAGAGCTAATTTATATTGAACTTTATTGTTTCCTAAAAAGAAAACCACCATATGTTTGCTTCCTGTCTTCAGTTGTAGAGATTTTTTTTTTGTTGGATTTTAATAATTAACTGGAAACTAATCAAAGGTAAAGATCAAGATCAAGTTTCATGATTTAAAAAAAAAAGTTTCATGATCTTATCAAATCTCTGTTTTTCTGTCTTGTAAATAACGCTTATGTTTCTCTTATCAGATTCAATCTGAACTACTTTCTAGACCTAATGCAAATCTAAAACAAAACTGTGAGTTTTATTGCCAAAAGTGACTAAACTTATGAACATGTGTTCCCATCATTAAATACAAAGTAAATTGCATTTAATCTGTATCACCAAACTTCTTGTTGTCTCTGTTTAGAACCAACAGAAAAATAGTACATACGCTATATATATCATATGATTAGTGATACGATCAGTGATTAACATTATCCGATTAACCATAAACAATGCGTCTTTGCAACAACATAGACAATGATCCAAGACCAGAACATTCTTAAAAGACAATTTTTCAATATTTTTCTTCATAGTAAATTACCAAATTACCCTTTACGCTATTTCCAAATCTCGACGCATCATCGAACTTTGATTTATATAATTTTAATTACAGAGCAGACATCGGAACCAGACAGTGTCCCTCTTTCCTCGCCGATCTCTCTCTCTCTCTCTTCCTCATCTCCGATCTCAATCAAAACACGCGTCTTTGATCTCTCTCCGCATTCGAAAAAACATCAAAGTCTCTGTTCTTACCTACCGTTCTCAAATTCGCAATCTTTCGCCAACTCTTTTTCACGGTATCGCTTCTTCTCTTTCGATTCGGCTGGATTTGATCGATACCCATCTCGTGATTCAATCTGGGTTTGCGTCAAAATGTTGAATTTCCCTGGAAAATTACATCAAGTCTAAGAGATTGGATCATCTCTCTGTTCTTGCATGATGGGTTTAAATAGAAAGGTAAGGAGCTAAGAGATATATAGATAGATAGAAGGATCAAATGATTGAGGAACAATGAGTAGTTTCACAAAGAGCACATCGTTCAATAGAAGAGCATTGAGTTCTTTATCTGTAGAAAGCCCTAGGAGCACCTCTTCAACCGCCTTCAACAGCCCCATTGGCTCAGCTTTCGCTAGCCCGAGAACGTTCGGAGGAAGTCCACGGCCTTATACAAACCGGTTAAAAGAGATCTCCTACTTGTTTCAAGTCCTCATCGTCGCAGGAACACTTGTCTCGTTTCTTGTCATCATAGCTGGTGGTTACCTCTACGTTGTTCCTAGCCTCGGTTATAATGGTGCATTGCAGTTTAATGACACCTCTGTTATAATTAATAGTAAGGAGTGTGACATATTCGATGGGAGTTGGGTGGTTGACGATAGCTACCCTTTGTACAACGCGTCTGAATGTCCGTTCGTGGAGAAAGGGTTTAACTGTTTAGGCAACGGGCGTGGGCACGATGAGTATCTAAAGTGGAGGTGGAAGCCTAAGCATTGTAACGTCCCGAGGTTCCAAGTGCGTGATGTCTTGGAGAGGTTGAGAGGTAAAAGGATAGTCTTTGTGGGAGATTCGATGAGTAGGACGCAGTGGGAGTCTTTGATATGTATGTTGATGACGGGTTTGGATGATAAGAGGAGTGTTTATGAAGTCAACGGGAACAATATAACGAAGAGGATAAGGTTCTTGGGTGTGAGGTTTAGTTCTTTTAACTTCACGGTTGAGTTCTATAGATCGGTTTTCTTGGTTCAGCCTGGGAAGTTGTTGCGTTGGCACGCGCCGAAACGTGTAAAGTCCACGTTGAAGCTGGATGTTTTGGATGTGATTAACAATGAGTGGAGCTCTGCGGATTATCTTGTTTTCAATACTGGTCAGTGGTGGGTGCCTGGGAAGCTTTTCGAAACGTAAGCTTTGAATTGAATAACTTGGTATAGACTTTAGAGTGTTGTCTTTAAACTAACTGTTGTGTGTTTGGAACGTCAGTGGTTGTTACTTTCAGGTTGGGAACTCACTGAGGCTCGGGATGTCGATTCCTTCAGCGTATAGAGTAGCGTTAGAGACATGGGCGTCATGGATAGAGACTAAGATTGATCCTAACAAAACTCGTGTGTTGTTTCGTACCTTTGAGCCATCGCATTGGAGGTACAACTCCTTAGCTTTTACCAGTTTTTGTTCTGCTTTTTCTTAAGATTGAAGTTTGGTGTTGTTGTGTAGTGATCATAGATCATGCAATGTGACGAAGTATCCAACCCCGGATACACAAGGAAGAGACAGAAGCATATTCTCTGAAATGATCAAAGAAGTAGTCAAGAATATGACGGTTCCGGTGTCGGTTTTGGATGTAACTTCGATGTCAGCGTTTAGAAGTGATGGTCATGTGGGTTTATGGAGTGATAACCCGTTGGTACCTGACTGTAGTCATTGGTGTCTACCTGGAGTTCCTGATATCTGGAATGAAATCTTGCTCTTCTTCCTCTTTAGACAACAAGTAACTTTCTTTCTCTTTGTTTTGGTTCTCTAACACAACAGTTTCTTTATGTCTGAATGTTTTGCTTACTTGATTTGCAGGTTCCGTGATAACGATTAACTGCAGGGTTTTGCAACATAACACGATAGAAAGAAAAAATGATTAACGACCCTTGAAGATTATATATCTCTAGGAGCTAATTGCTCCTGTTTCTTCTGGGACATAAAGGCACTGAGGGTCACAAAGTGATTCTTAAATTCATTCTTTGATTGTTTCTTCTACGTTCTTCTTCTTTATTGTATTATCGATTCAAAGAGAGTGAGAGGATCTTCTTCTGGTATAAAATTATTTCATTACTATCTGTGGCTTGATTCAAAGCAGTTTTCTTGGTGTCTAATAGCATTTTCAACTTTATTCCATTTTCCACTTCTTTTTTTTTTTTCCATCAAATTTTGTTATATTAATATTGGAGCCCAAAGCCCAAGTACCCAACAACAACAACCACAAAAACATTGGGCTCCAAACGAAAAGGCCGAAGCCCAAATACATTAAACGGGCTCGAAGGCCCAAAATCCAAACACCACAACCTGTAGACCCAAGAGAGAGAGACTGATGTCGGCCGCTTTCTCGCGATCCGCACCCTCATCTCCGTCTCAACTACCGCCGGAGAATCACCATCGATTTACCGCGCCACACCGGAGCTCTTAGACTCCTTACCTACTTCACCGCGACCGCCAACTCTCCCAGGACCGTCTAATCTCGGAGAGAATCAATCGTGACCGAGATCTCATCCGCCAGAGTTCACTACGAGAACCAAGAAGGAGGCTTCGCTCAAACATCAATCTTTACTCCGGATAGCTTCTATCGTCCTCTGACGAGAACTCATCCAACAAACCCGAAACACCTTAACTTAACAAGTGAACGACACAAAAACTACAGAAACTAAACCCTGGGGCAGAAGCCGGCAGCAATGGATCTGTAAGAGCCTCCACGCTCCGGGGACTTGACCGGCGCCACAAAGCTAAGGAAGCCTCCACAATCCGGGAACTTTATCGGCGATGCAAGAGCTGTGTAAACCTCTATAACCCGGATCAAAACGCCGCTGAAATGGAGATCTGACTGTCCTATCTCCTCGCCGCAAATCCAGAGGAAAAAGAGTTGCAGAGAACTGTCCTATCTCCTATTTCCATTTTCCACTTCAAACTCTATTTTAAAATATCTTTTTTTAATTCCATTCCATTTTCATTTTAAATTAGAATAAAAAGTAGATTTACTTCAAAGTGGAATAATTTTATTTATTAGAATAGAATGGAATTACTTTTTTTTTTAATTTTTAAAAACAATGAAATTATACGTTGGATCACTTTATACAGAAAACAGTACTTCTACCAAATTTGCATACGAAAATGAAAATAGACACACGACATGTATATTATGTATATTAGGTGAAATTCTTTTACTTCGAGAAAGGAAAAATACAAAGAAAGTTAAACTGAAGGGGGAATGTAAAAACAGGAAAATTAAAAGAGGGAAATCAAAAAATATTTTCACAAAAACAAAAACAAAAACAAAAACAAAAACAAAAACTAACAACGACAACGAGCAAGATGTGGTTTTGGATGTGTAAGAAAGGACGGAACTACTTGTCTTTGCCGCCGCCAAACATACCCATCATATCTTTGCCAGAACCCATCTGTTTCATGAGACTCTGCAGACCTCCCATGCCTCCGAACTGTTTGAGCATCTGAGGAGGAAGGACCTTGCTCATGTGCTGAGCGTTCATGTTTCTCGAGAGTGCGCTCATGTCTCCATTCTTTGGGATCTTGAGTCCTTTCATCTTGCTCCACATCTTTGCTAGCCTCTTGTACTCTTCCAACATCTCCATCACTTCTCTTACCATCCTCCCAGACCCTCTCGCTATTCTCATCATCCTTGACTCGTTAAACATCTTCGGGTTCGAGCTGTCCAGTTCTGCACCAGTTAAACATCAGTTATTACTTCTACTCTGGATAAGTTTTATATTATTGTTCCGTTCTCACCTTCGTTTGTCATAGAATCCATCATCGTCATGTATCGCTTTATCTTCGCTTGGCTTTCTTTCTCGTGTCCTTTCGGCATCATTTGAGCAGCAGCTCCAGGTAGCATTGAGAAAACCTACACAAACCTCAGGGTTGTTATTATCATCTCAATCAACTCCTGCTCTTAAGCTTAGTAACATGTTGACAAAAGAGCTTCTGACCTCGCTAAGTGGGCCCATGTTCAGTAAGTTCTGGAACTGGTCGTACATAATTCTCAACGTGAAGTTACCCTGAGAGAGCTTTTCCAGAAGTTCAGGTTGTTGATCTTTAGGTACCACATCTTGTAGTTTATCCACGAATCCAGACCAATCTCCCATTCCTGTTGAGCATAAAAAAGATTCCGAGTCAATAAACAACCCATTGAGAGACTTTGATTACTATTCACAGTGCAATGTCATGAATGTTTACCTAAGAGACGGCTGACAAATGGTTTGACGTCAAACACTTCAAACTCATCCATATGCTCTCCTGTTCCGATGAAAATCACAGGACTCTTTGTCGCCGCAACACTAAGATTTTTATACAGACAATTTTGAAAACGGATCACATTCAGTGGTCCAATTGGAAAAGCCAACAAGATTTTTATACAGATTATTTTGAAAACATAGAACGAGATTTAGAAGGTTAAAAGATACGTACGCGCTAAGAGCACCACCACCCTTGGCATGACCGTCCATCTTAGTGATAATTACAGCTCCCACGGCAACACTTTGCTTGAATGCTTGAGCTTGGTCAAATGCAGCTTGACCAATACTGCTGTCCATGACAAATATAACGAGATCTGGTTTCTGAAAAAATGAAAGACCATGATCAGAGCCTGCAACATCAAACCAAGGAACAAACATAAGACTCCAAGACAACAGATCATACCGTTGCTTCAGCAACTTGACGCATTTCTTCAAAGAGAGTAGCTTCTTGTTTATGACGACCACTGGTGTCAACAATAATAAGATCACAGTTTTCTTTCTTAAACGTATCAACTCCCTCAACAGCAATTTTCACAGGATCGGATTCCGTGTAACTGCAAAGAATCACAACCCAGCATTAGCAAAATTCTATTATCAAAGTATGACTATAGGATAGTTTTTGTCCAGAATACTTGCATCTCCCTCTTTTACTGTCATTAATCCAACTACAAACAGCAAGCATAGTCGCAGTAATTGCAAATAGAAAAAGAAGACCTCAAGAGAGCGCAGGACAAAATATGCAAAAGGGCTTAAAGAACTACACGACACCTACTAGATGATGGAAAAGGAAATATAACTTAGTCCCTTTCAGTGCCAATTTTTGCAGCCACAGTTCTAAGCTAAACCTTGGACTTTGGACATTGACCCTACCGTCACAAATGAAGTTCCATATAGACACTCCTATACGTGAGCTACTATTCTATTGGAAACACAAGCACCAAAGCTGTTACAAACATGCAAGAAGAAAGCTGATACTAAGATAGCTTAGTACCATTACGTGCAGATTTTTGCAGCCATAGTCCTATACCAAACCTCAGAGCCTACTTCAAACAATTTCAGAAACTTTGTACTTTGATTCTACCGTCACAAAGAAAATTCCATCGCTTTTTTTACACTAACCTATACTGTTACTAAGAAAAGACAAGTTTATACCTTCCATAAAAGGGGATCCTAGCCTTGGTGGCATTCTGTTTCAGCTGATCGAAAGCACCAGCCCTGAAAGTATCCGCACACACCAGAGCTGGTTTATACCCTTTCTTCTGATGATAATAAGCATACTTGGTACACGTTGTGGTTTTACCAGCACCTAAACATTAACAGTCAAGTGAGATTACACAAACAATCAAGAAACAAACTCAATCTTACAAAGACCTCACCTTGTAACCCAACGAACATAACAACACTAGGTTTAGCCTTTTTGGGTGAAAACGCAGGCTTTCCTGGATCCAACATCTTACACAGTTCACTAAAGATAGCCTGATACAAAACAAATCAAATCCAATAACGAATCAAAATCCGATTCCTAATCGAATCCCAAATTAAAAAAAAAAAAACCTGCTCAATGATCCGTCGCTTGTTGTGGCCAGCGGCTAGCTCCTCGAGGTTAACGATCTTCTTGATATTGTTCTGCATCTCCCTCACGAGAGGGAAAGAGACATCCGAATGGAGAAGAGCGCGAGTGATCTCTTTCAAGCACTCGTTGAGAGCCTTCTCGTCGATGATCGTCACATTGCTCATCTTCTGCAAGGCGCTGGCGATCTGCCCGCCGAGCTCCGCTAAAACCATCTTCGCTGCTGGGGGATTCGACTAAGATCGAGGATCGGGATTGAGGAATTAGGGTTTTGATTCGGAGATCTTTCGTCGGGGATTAGAGAGGATTGTGACGGAGGAGAAGTTGTTGGTTTATTCTGATCCATGATTAGGACTTAGAGGGCGATGCATATCAAAATTGATGGGCCTAATGATGGGCTCTATATGCCCGCCCAATGGGTAAATTTCACAAACGGGTTCAAATCGGGTTTGTGTTTTTTTTTCCTGGAAATTGGACCCGTTTTTCTTGGTCAACTTTTGCTCTTTATTAAAATAAGCCCAATGGATATATACAAACACTCAGCTTACAACGGCTCATTCTAACTACAGTACACAATACAAACCAGCCCATGAAAGTCATCATCTTGCCACGCATCAAAGGAGGAGAAGAGAAGGACACACGTCATCCAGATCTTCTGCATGTTGTTGAGACGAGATTCACGCGCATTAGGGACGCACCACCGTGGGATAAAGACTTCGAGATTCACACTTGTCACCGTGGGATGAAGAACTTTTGAGAGCTTGCGCTATCGGCTGATTGCACCTGCTGAACCGTTGATCTTCGTTTGAGGATGCATCCACCATTAACCGCAGCTACTTGTTCAGAAATAACTTGTCTCACCGAAATTTAAGAACAGAGGAAGCTTTAGTCAATAAGAAAAAAAAGACCATTTGTTCGACCATCATAAATGCCATCTCTCTTCTTGATCAACTCCATAGATGACTGCAACATCCTTCAAATCCGCTCAGCTTCCAGTCAGAGACGCTTTCTTCAAGCCAAATGGCTATACTTTCAAAGAAAGTATGATTCTCCTATGAAGTGTTAAAGTGATCGATGATCTAATCACTGTCGGGATCAAAATCAAACTGGGTGGAAAGCTAGAGGATCTAAAAATATGATTAGAACAATCAGAATGTTTTATTCACATTCAACCATATCAGAGAAGATGAGAATGACAAGCACTTTGATATTGGATGAAACAACACATCAAAATCGCCTATACGAAACAGAGAATCGCCTATGCGAAAACAGATAATAGCCTTAGCGAAACAAAAACAACTTGATCCATAGATCAAAGAGAAATATTTAACATCAAAAGCACAACATAAAACTCTTCCCCCCTCTGAAAAATCTGAATCTAGTAAGAGGAGAAGAAGAGTGAGTATTCTCTCTCTCTAGAGAGAGGAGAGAGACTCCCATCAGTTATTAAAACATATTGGACCAAAATTGGAGTGTTGGACTCGCTTATTCTTAGGTTCGCCTACATACTAATCCATAAAAAATTAACAAGTGTCATATTTTATTTATGAAAAAAACCAATAATAATATTAACTGACAAAAAAATTTGACATTATAAAATTTGGTAAATTTCAAACTTTTTAACTCAAATTTTAAACACTAAATTAGATTTTGATCTGCGCTTTGAAAGCGCATGATTAATTTTTATTGATAAAACTATTAGCCAATTTGTTAGTTCATAGAAGAAATGACAATTCTATTCGGTCAACATGTTTGTACTTGATAAATATTTTACACATTTGATAGAATAACTCAAAACTTTTTTTTTTGTAAAATGTCTACTCAGTAATCGTAGATTGGTTTAGGAAAACCAACTTTATTTTAAGCTTTTAGTATCCAAATATCTTAACTTTTCTATAAAATAACTCATTTTTTCCCTTTAATAGTGTGCAAGACAAGAATTTGAGTTGGGGTTGAGATTACATGTTAGCTTTAATCTCTAGCATTAATGTGGAATCTCTACTGAAGCTCATTTCTGATTCTCTACTGAAGGGACAAGTAAGTAGTTGTTTTGTGCTTTGTTTTGTGTGTAACTTATGCTGTAGAGACTCTAATGCTTTGGTTTTGCTATTTGACACAAGATGTGAAAGAATGCTTCTTGGGTAGGTTGTTTTCTTATGGTGCTCTAGCACGATCTGAAGTCTAGAGCATTCATTGTCCAGTTTGGAAGTTGTAAGTTCCCTGAGAATGTCAAAATCTTGCCAACCAAAAGGTTCTTTGCAAAACCTCAACCTTTTCTTTCTATTTTTCTTTCTCTTGAAATAAATGTTATCAAAGGAAGAAAATCAGCAGCAAGGATGGAGAAGATGGGGATGATGGAGGAATCGATAGCAACCGCTTCTATATTATTAACACAAACACAAACATTTCGTAAGCTCGATCTTCCACTCACTCTACTGATGAAAGCTTCCTGATTCTCTCCAATTAAACTAACTGATGATCGCTAGGACGCTATGATGGATCATCCCATGATTATCTGGTTTCTTCTTTCACCGCTTTGGCTGCATGCTCGAGCAGGAACGCTTAACAAAATCTGTTTTAACTTTCGTTAATCTTTTTTGTACTGGGCTGCTTGTAATGATTACTTATTGGGCTGTAATGTTTTTTTTTTAAATAGAATGCCATCTTTAAAAGAAAAAACACTAACATTTCCCATTATCCAAAAGGTAAACACACAACAAATTAACACACACTATTATATAAAGAAAAATATTACAAAAGCAACACCAACCAGACACGTAAATTTGCTAGAACTTTTATAAAATCCATAGAAACGGTGGTGAGTGAATGCCACTATAATTAGAAAAAAGACCTACAAGTCCTAACCGCTCCCAAACTACACAAATAAACCACCATAATACAAGAGAACAACTAAATATTATACATCTATGTTTATCAACTAGTTCCACAATCCCTAACACTATTCTACAATCAAAAATATACATCCCACAATGGAATCCATCAGTCTCCTGTTGACTTCACCATCACCCAAAGCAGAGCCGGTCCTGAAATTTAAAACTAACTCGGGGGCCTTATTCAAAAATAAAAAAAAATTATTTTTGATTTGGAATTGATAATAATTTTCTTATAGCGAAAACTTTACGGAGAAATTTTATGTTTACCATTTTTATGATACCACTTTTCATCTTTACCACTACTAAAGGGACATTTTCAAAAATATCTTCTTCATTAAGTGGCAAAAGACTCTTATACTTTTGTTATCTATATATATAATAAATAATTATTTAAATAACTAAAAAAAATTAAAAAATATTTTTTATGTTTTCGAATTATACTTTTTTAAATTCAAACTTTTTTATATTTTTTTCGAATTTGTTTTTTTTTTCAAAATTTATTTTTGAAAATCAAAAATTATGTTTGAAACTATTTTTAAAAATTTTGTTTAATATTTTTTAAGTATTTATTTATATATTTATTAGAATTCTAAATTTCACATTCCAAAAATCATACCTCACCCCTCAACTCTAAATCCAAAGTCTAGATTAGTTAATTCTAAAGGTATAAGTATCTTGTACTCTTCATTAAAAGTGAGGGTAAAAGTGGTTAGCGTAAACATAAAAAATTATATTATGAATGTGGTATTTGTGGTAATTTTTCCAAACTTTATTGGAATTATATATTGTATTTAAATAAAAAGTTATTAGTTTCAGTTACCATAAAAATAATATTCTTTTTACTGTAGTTTTAGTCATTTTCAATTATAATAACCCAAAATTTAACATTTTCTATTAAATTTATGCATTATAAAATGTATTTTACTTTTTATTTTACATTTGCATTATATATAAATATATGAATATATATATTTATATATAAATAAATATAGAAACCAATAATTTTTGAATAAAAAACAAATTGTTAACCGGAACCCCCAAAAATGGGGGCTCCAATCAAATGTTTGATAATCATGTACTCAAACCCGACTTTGGTCCAAAGAAGAAAAGGTTACCAAGTTTGGATTAATGAAATTATTTCAACATAAAATAACAATAAATAAATCCCACAAATATACTACTTTGTTATAACAAGAAAATAATACACAATATTAAACACATAAAATAACCACAGTTGATCGCCTCACCTCGGTCTTTTTTTTTTTGATAATCCAGGTATCCGGATCTTTCACTTAGTTTGACTTTCCTACCGCGTCTAACCAAAATTGGCGAAGAAGGTCCTGGAGGCCAAACGAAAACCATGTTAAATCCACTGTGGCCGGGGCTCGAACTCGTGATGGCAGATACCTCAGCCGAGGTTCCTTTACCACCAGACTACGAGACACGATTCCTCGGTCCTTTTATAATACAAATATCTGGCAAATCAAAGACCACAGCCAAACACAACACCGCCTCCACATATTTATATAGAGCAACAATCACATCTCCAACCATGCGCTTGCGTAGTAGCCCTTAGTAGGATCTAATACTGCAGATCGCGAAAATAATTGGGAGATGTAAAAGCTTTCATACAACTATTCTCTTAGGTTTTTATGTTTCTCCACATCTTTTTTTTTTTATGAAATTTTAAATTTATTGATCATCAGAGAAAAGAATTGTTATATACAAACTATGTTTAGCAATCTAAAGTAAAGAATCACCAAAGGAACTAACAGAACTAAGTCCTTCCAATACGTGTACTGAACCAGCGTTGAAGCAACCCAAGAAGACGTGGCTTCTCGTAGTACCTAGTGGAGAGTATCCTATGACGTGGCTTCTCCACATCTTTTTTACTTGATGCCGATTACAAAATGGATCTTTTCAGAAAACAAAGCGATTCACAATGTAGGATTTGCACAAATATTAATAAATCATTTTAAATAGTATAATGGCTTTTTACTTTCCATCCATCACAATTTGTTCCAACTTCCAAGACCCAAACTATGATTTCTCCTCTCTTTACTACAACTTTCTCTTCTTCATGATCCTCATCGTCCTTCTCTCGCCTGTCACCGCGGAGGAAGAATGAAAAAGCAGACGACGTAGAAGCTGGTTATCTAAACCCATTTCTCTAATCTTAACTGGACTGATCGTGTTTTGGGTCAGATGTTTTTAAAGAAAGAAGATGAAACACTTGTTTCTCTTTTTTTTTTTTTCTCAGGTCTAAGAGTAATTTTAAAATGTACGTCTCCGTTACTAGCACAGATATTTTCAGCCTCCCAATAACTTAAATCAATTAATTTTCAAATTACAAAGAGATAGCTGATTCCAAAAATTACTGAATTTAATCATATTAACTTTGATTTGATATAGGTAATTTATCGCATTATAAATCTTTAGTATACATATATGTATAAAAAACACATGAAAAAGTATTTAATATTATGTTTTGAAAAGAGATACAAGTGCATTTGACTAGATTATTTCATCTTCGATGCATATTATCTTTCACAACAACATTCGTTGTTAGTACATACACCTATAAAATAACCCCAGTCATGACAATGGCTAGTGCAACCTACGTTCCAATTGTGTCTGCACGGATCTGGGGGAAAGCATACTATGTCCGTCTGCTTTATTCCAATACCTATTTATAAATAAAAATCATTTAACCATTTGTATTCCATTTGTATTTAAAATAAACGAACAAAAGAAACAATAAAAAATTGGAGGTATAAAAAATAATTATTACCCGGAGCATGAACAGGTGGAATATAACGATGAGCATCAGATATGATAAAAAGGACAGTAAAAACAAATGCAATTAAAGTTCTCATAGTAATAGTCACTTAGGATATATTGTATAATGTATTCTCTTACGAAATGTTATGAGTTTTTCTTTCTTTGGTCTGGTTATATATATAATACACAAACATATGCAAAAGAAAGGTATTTTGTATGGTCAAAGATGAAGAGGAATATAGTCTTTCCTTTCTACTTTTATAAAGATAAATGATTTCATTTCCCTTTATCTCCATTGCCAATTATGGAAATTTCTGAATCTTTTATGGAATTATTTTTTAGTTTTCCATACGTAATATGATTCTTATACGTAGAATACACAATCATATGTTAAAGAAAAAATATTTTCTTGGCCAAAGATGAAAACTATTGGGAGATCAAGAAGATCAACTCATATCTAATAGTCAAGTTTAAGGATATATATCAATATCTTAGAAATGAAACTCATCATTATCTATAATGTAATATTCTATATTAGTTATGAAATACAAAATATTACATATAGATAATGATAAGTTTCTGTTACAAAAAAACATAAGATAATGATAAGTTTCATATTCTAAGATATTGATGTATATCGTTATCTTGACTATTAGATATGGGTTGATATTCTAAATCTACTAATAAAAATGATCTAAGTTGAGATGGGTGTAAAAACTATATATCCAAAGTATGGCTGCTTAATACGGATTTTGGTTTTTTCAGTTTTTTTTTTGGTATTTGGATATCTAAAAATTAGATACCAATCAACGGATCTTGGGCTAGTGGCACTTGAGGGATAACTCCAATACGAGAAACCTACAGTTTGATCTCCGTTGGCCACTAGATAATTTAATATTACACTTCTGGGACCCACATAATATTTGGCTTACCTCGGTCGTCGGACATGGTGGTTAATTAAAAAAAATAATATACCATGATAAAACCATATCTACTATGTTTGGTTCGGGTTATATATTGTCGGTTTTTTATTTATTCGATTTTATACCAACAACTTCAACTATATTTATCTTTTATAAAAAAAATTTACTTTATTTTTGTGTGATTAAAATTTGAATTTATTAAACAATACTCTAATTTTTAATTATGATGCTTTCTAATTTATTTAACTAATAAAAATAACTATTAAATAAATTATAATTATTATAATTTCATAAGATGAAAAGATTAAAAATATCATAATATTATTAAATAAATTAAGTTTAGCACAAATATATGTCAATGAAAGTCTTTATTTAAAATGACAAATTAATATAATTAATGTCTAAAATATCAAGATCATATCAATAAAATAAACTTCGTATATATATATTATCAATTCTATCATGTAATTTACATATAACTATATCCTTATATTTTAATGAATGGGTTTTTTGCAAAATTCACCTACAACTCAAAGTCAAACACAAAACTAACCACCTTTTTTTTTAAATTAGTTATGCCCTATTCACCCCACAAGTTCATATAATTAACGAAAATGCCATCAATTTTTTTTTTTATTTTTTTTTTCGAAAATGACATTTTTACTCTCACACCCTCATCATCTTCAAGTAATTACAAGATTGCCATTGTCATCAATACCCTAACCACCATGAACAACCAATTTGAAGCTCTTAATGCTCCCAAAATGGATTATTTCAGAAGTTTGACTTTCCCGGACGGCTTATATTTCAGTCGTCTGGTGAAAATTGAAATATCAATATTTTATTAACACTAAACGACTTACAATTAATTCGTTATAGATTAATTTTGCAATTGAAAAAAAAAACTTCAATATTTAATTATATCCAGACGACTTACAATTCAGTCATCCGCCCGACGACTTATATGTAAGTCGTCCATGATTTTATTCCAAAATTCTGGTCAAACCTCGTCAATCCTGGAAGACTTACAAGTAAGTCGTCTGACGGACAACTGAATTGTAAGTCGTCTATATATAATTAAATATTGAAGTTTTTTTTTCAATTGCAAAACTAACCTATGACGACTTAATTGTAAGTCGTCTAGTTTTAAAAAATATTGATATTTTAATTTTTACGAGACGACTGAAATGTAAGTCGTCCAGCAAAGTCAAACTTCTGAAATAATCTAGTCAAATGCAAAACTAACCTTGACGACTGAAATGTAAGTCGTCTAGCTTTTTTGGAGTTTTTTTTTTAACCAAACAAAAGTGGACGACATATTTTTCAGTCGTCTCAAATAACAGATTTTAAAGTCAATTGCAAAAATAACCTCTGCGTTGACCAGACGACTTATATTTTAATCGTCTAGAATACTTAGATTGAAGTCGTCCGCGTCGACCTAAATGGACGACTTCTCTGGAAGTCTACTAGATGACTTCCGTGGATGTCGTCCGCATCAATGTTTAATAAACTTGCATTTTCTCTAAAACTATAAAGACTTTTTAACATTTTCTTGTTAATTCATGTTTCTTAATGAATATTTGGGCTACTGAATGAAATTTATAACTTAATTGGTGATATTTATGAGGTTACCAATATTCACGTTAATTAAAGTTTCTAACTGATCCGAGAAGACTTTCATGGAAGTCTTCTCCGCTAGTTTTAAAGTCTTCTACGCTAGTTTTTGAATAACTTGTATTTTTAAGAGTGATAAGTAACTTCAAGATATGTAAAACTCATATTTACAAAATATGTTCTCTCCCTTAGTTTTACTAAATTTGACTAAGTTTTTCAAATAAAAAATATGATATGCCTTGACTAGTTACTATTGTTTGTTTCCATCTCTTAAGTATTGTTGTTATAGACACTAATGATGATTATTGTTACGAGTTGGAAGAAGGGTTAAAATGCTTCTTAAAATGGTGTATCAATATGAAGCTACCAACATTCTTGTTCATTAAAATGAGAAAAAGGCCATTGAAGTTTATTATTGCATATGAGATATCCAAAGATAAGAAAAAGCTACTGAAATCTATTATTTCATTGATTTGTAAATGTGTAAACACATTGTTAGTACATGTAATACATCTTGGGAAACATTATTACTGATTTTACAAAAAAATTCACAACTAAAAGAGTAGACATGCAATTCACAAAACAGATCACAAACAAAACTATTATAGATCAGTCTTCTATAAAGACAAGCTTGGACTCCACTTGATATGGAAGAAAACTTTGTCAGAAGACTTCCAGAAAATCCAGACGACTTCTAGGAAGTCCAGACGACTTCCAGGAAGTCCAGATGACTTCCAGGAAGTCCAGACGACTTTCAGGAAGTCCAGACGACTGAAATGGAAGTAGTCTGGAAGACTTCCTGGAAGTCGTCTAGTGCATTATATTTTAGACGACTAACAGGTAAGTCGTCCCAAAAGTCTTCCAAATCTGAAAAACCTGCATATCAAATCTAGATCTGAAAAACCTGCATATCCAAAAACATTCAAATGACTTAAAAACAGAAAAAATGAGTGGAAAATTAGATAAATCTACCTTTATAGAACACACAAAAATACATATCTAAAATTAATAGATCTACCTTTAAATGAGTAGAAGATGAGTACCATTTGATTAAAAACCTGCAAAAAAGATAGATTAATAAGAAAGACATGAGATAAAACTGAAAAATTCATATAAAATTTGGTGTTTTAAAGTCAAAGAGATTAGAGTGGGTTTGGAGAGTTTTAGTTTGGGAAAAAAAAGTAAGAACTTTATACAACAAGAAGTTACCAAATGAAGAAAAATCAGACATAAAAACTTACCAAAACACTCAGATCTATTATGAAAGGGAGACTTCGTCAGAAGACTTCCATGAAGTCCTGATGACTTCCAGGAAGTCCAGACAACTTCCAGGAAGTCCAGACGACTTCCAGGAAGTCGTCTGGAAGACTTGCTGGAAGTCGTCAAGTGCATTATATTTTAGATGACTAACATATAAGTCGTCTCAGAAGTCTTCCAGATCTAAAAAACCTGCATATAAAATCCAGATCTTAAAAACCTGCATATCCAAAAACGTTCAAATGACTTAAAAACAAAAAAATGAGTGGAAATACATGAGACAAAAGCCTGCAAAAGAGATAGATTAGTAGGAAATACATGAGACAAAACTGAAAAATTCATATAAAGTTTGGTGTTTTCAAGTTAAAGAGATTAGAGAGAGGTTGAAGAGTTTTAGAATGATGAACATTACATTTTTGTTGCAACCATTGGAGAGGATGAGAGAGAATGTGTAAATTTTTCTTTATATAGGGAGACAAAAAATTCAATTAGGTTAAATATTTTTGATTCAGACGACTTACTTGTAAGTCGTCCAGAAGACTTTAATATTTTTAGCGGGAAATTAAAATATTTTTAGCGGGAAACTAAAATAGAAGACTTCCCAGATGACTTACAAGTAAGTCGTCTGGTTTAAATTATTTAAGCGGGAAAATAATGTTTTTAAAAATTTTAGGCGGGAATATTTGGACGACTTACATGTAAGTCGTCTGTTTTAATTTCTTCACCAGACGACTGAAATGTAAGTCGTCTAGATCCTAAACATAACCCTTAAACTTAATTAACTAACTAAACACTTCATAAAATCAAATTAAACTTCAAAAGTGTTTACTATACACAAAAATAAATACGTGTAGGTAAAAAATTAATTTTTCAAAAAACATTCAAGCTTTCTAAAATCTAACCCTAAGAATACATACAATACTATAACATATGTTCCCAAACGCTAGACCAAAGAATACCATGATTCACTACCTACACTCATCTATGTTGAAAACAATTCAATTTTGTTATATTTTAATTTATATCACTTAAAACTGTTTATAATTACATGATTTTAATTTTTCGCTTATCAAAATTTTTTTTAAAAAATTTAAAAATTATTTTTAAGATCAGCTAGGCCTGGGCAATCGGGGTCCCAATCGGATTTCGATTTTATCCAATCGGGTTTTGGTTTTTCGGGTTCATCAAAATCAGCCCCATTCGGATTATATGAAAGTTCGGTTCGGGACCGGTTCGGATTCTATCGGGTTCAGGTCGGGGTTAGTGAATCTTCAAAGAACCGGTACAACCCAATATACTTTCGGGTTCGGGTCCCAATCGCTTTTTCGGTTTAAAAGTACCTGATTTTTACTTATTTTATAACTAAAACATGAGTAAAATCGGTTCTTCAGTTTTAAAATACCTGATTTGTACCTATTTTGTAATCAAAACTTAAGTAAAATCGATTCAAAAATAAGGAACATCAACCGTGATCATTTAAAATCAAACGAAAAGTAAACATATTTATTGATAAAAAGAAAACCAAATAAATAAAAGCATAAAACGAAAATCAAGTTCTCATGAAATGAGAAATATTGTTTAACGAAAACAAAATTTAAATCTAAATACTTCAAGATTCAACGGTCATCTTTAACCATCAACCTTCATGTAATAGAACCACCAACCTTCATGTAATAGATAAGTATTTTAGATATTCAATATTTCTTAATGTATTTTGGATACATATTAGGAATTGAGATCATGTTTGGTACAAGATCTTTTCGAGGTTTTGAATGTTTCGGGTTCTATCGGATATCCATTTAGATTCGGGTTCGGTTCAGATAATACCCATAACCCGAAATACCATAAAACAAGACCCATTCGGTATTTACGTCGGGTTCGGATCGGTTCGGATTCATTTTTATCGGATCGGATTCGGTTTGGGTTTTCGGGTTCGGTTTATTTGCCCAGTCCTAAGATCAGCTACACCAGAATACTTACTTTGAAGTTGTCCAGATGACTTCCAACATCTCAGACGACTCAGACGACTTACTAAGGCTATATTCGTAAAAATATCTTCTGTTTTTTTGTTTGGTCACAAGGGGCTGGGCTATAATTTCACAAGGCTTTTATGTTAGTTTTGCATTTGATTCAAGTTTGTGTATAGATTTGAGGTTAAAATCAAGTTGTGGGTAGTTTTGGCAAAAACCCCTTAATGAATCTACTTAATTGATCTAACTGGTTTATATACTGAACAATATTTATATTCCAGAGTTTTTAAAACTAACATATGTTCGATTTATACATTATAACCAATTCCGAACCACTTTCTCTTTTACAGTTCGGTTTTCAGTGGATTGAGCATCCTTAGTTCAAAGACTAAATCATATAATCAAAGTCTACACTTTTTCGCTAAGCTAATAAAAAAAAACTAATTGACTTCTAATAAATCGACGGATCATTATTTTGATTGGTCCGGTATAAAAATAGTTAAATAATCAACTAAAATTTATTAACCAACTATGTTTTGGTGTTGCATGATCATCCCATATTTATGTTTTGGGCATACCCCAACATACAATTCAAAACCAACAAAATATTGTTTTGTACATGATATGCAAAATTATTGTTAAATTTTGTAAATATATATATATATCAATTAATATTAATATCAATTACAAAAATTATTCAAATTTTGTTAAATTTTAAACGATACAAATATAAATAGTTATTGTTAAATAATGAACAAAAACTCTCTTGTTTAAACTTTCATGCATTGATTGTTTTCTTATCATTAGGTGGTAATAGGTAAAATATTTACGGGTACCCGGCGAGAAGATGTTTACAAAATTCTGTTAATTATTCAAATAGTTTTTAAAGTTTTTTGCAAATATGACTCAAAACTTGAAGTCAAACACAAAATTAACCCATGTTTTTTTAGAACTTTGACTTGCCTCTTTCATATCCAAAGTTCAGATTGTTCACGAAAATGCCATCGTTTTTTTCTTTTCGAAAATGCATATTTTACTTTATCACCCTCATCTTTCTCAAGTATTCACAATATTGTTATTGCCATCAATACACCAACCACCATGAACAACCAATTTAAAACTCTTAATGCACCTAAAAATCAATTTACACTCTTTTTTTCCCAATTTTTATGAACTAAAAACAACATTTATTTACTTTATCTCCATATTCATCCAAAAAAACCAAAATTTTGATTTTAAATTTTTTAAGGTTCATTGAGCCATTGAAGGTTACGATTCTCGGTGGGTTACTTTCGTTTGAGCTTCTATGTGCGTGGAGAAGAGTTCTGTGTGCTAAGGAAGTTATCTCACTAATTTAAGGTATGAAATCGAAATTTTATCCAGATCTGTTCGCCTAAAAGACTTTCGGGTAAGTCTTCTCGCTGTAGAAGACTTACATGTAAGTCTTCTGATCAATGCAAAGGTTAATTTTGTAATTGACTTTTAAATGCGTTTTTTTAGATCCTACTTATACTGAAGTTGTCCATTTTTGCTTGTTTTAAAAAAAAAAAATCTCGAGGAACCCAGAGATGACTTCCATGTAAGTCGTCTATGATAAACAAGTTAGTTTTGCATTTGACCGGAATATGTAAGAAATTTGACTTCTTCTGGACCACTTACTTGTAAGTCGTCCAGTAAAAAAACCAAAAAAAACAATATTTTATTATACCTAGACGACTTTCATGTAAGTCCTTTCAGGTTAGTTTTGCAACTGGAAACTTAAATATTTAATTTATTCTAGATGACTTATTTGAAAGTCGTCCGGTCAACGACTTACACGAAAGTCATCCAAGATTTTCTTTCGAGATTATGGTCAAACCTTGCTTATCTTGGACGCCTTCCGTATAATTCATCGACCGGACGACTTTAAAGTAAGTCGTATAGTAAATAAGTTTTATTTTCCAATTGTAAATCTAACCTGAAACGACTTACATGGAAGTCGTCTAGTTATAATAAAATATTGATTTTTTTTTTGGTTTTCAATTGTACGACTTATATATGTGTAAGTCATCGAGGAAAAGTTTAATTTCTGACACAATCCGGTCAAATGCAAAACTAATATGTTTATCCTAGACGACTTACATGGAAGTCGTCTCTATTTTTTTCGAATTTTTTTTAAAAACAAAAGTATGAAAATATTTACAAAAGAAGACTTCCAAAGAAATCTGCTGTAGAGACGACTTCTCTGGAAGTCATCCTTTGTAAAATTTTAATTGCAAAAATGACATAAATGGACGACTTCTACGGAAGTCTACCAGAAGACTTCTGTGGATGTCGTCTGCGTCAATGTTTAAGAAACTTGCAAGAAACATTTTCTTGTTAATTCATGTTTATTAATCAATATTTGGGCTACTGAATAAAATTTATAACTTAATTAGTTATATTTATGAGTTTACCAACATTCATGTTAATTAAATTTCTAGCTAATGTGCTTTTAGCTCATACATGTTCTATGTTTGCTAATGTGTTTTATTTTGAATTTTTGCAGATGGATCGTCAGTTACATGCAGTGTATGGAGAATGTTTGTTGAAAGATGGCTGTTGGAATTGTGTGGTTGATAAGTTCAGAGGAGCGAGACTGTTCTTTTTGAGTGAAAGTTCGACACATGTTGAACTCATTGCAATGGCTCAAGAAGATTATAACCTAGACAAGAACACCGAGTCTGTGGGGTTAGCCTACTCATTACCAGAAGCAATGATGCAATGGATGGCTCCAAACACCCCTCATATTCATATTACAAGTGATAAAAAAGTTCGGAACTTGCTCGGGATAACTAAAACGCATGAAGTACGACTTTATGTATCAAGCCTTAGCAAGATGAGAACGGTTCAAGAGGAAATGGAAGAAGAAGATGAAGGGGGTGAAGCTGATGAAGGGGATGAAGATGATGATGATATGGCTGAAGATGAAAATCATGATGGAGAGGAGGATGTTAGGGAGGAGGATGGTGCGGACGAGGATGCTGATATCCCTGATGTTGCTCAAGCGGTTGATGATGCTGAGGATTACAGTGAGTATGGAAAGGTTAAAGATGAGGATGAGGAAGAAGATGATGATATGTGTTTTGAAGATTTCAAAAGTACATATGGTAGTGAAGGAGGAAGATCGAATGCTAGCAAGATCTATGTCAACCAGAGTTTTGCTAGTATGGATGCACTGGTTTCAGAGATGCGGTTGACAACAGTGAGGCGTAAGTTCTCCTTCAGAATATACAAGTCAACGAAAAATTTTCCTTGTGGCAACATGTCGTGTTAATGGTTGCAGATGGAAGATCAGAGCGAGTGTGAAACATGGGACAAACACGTTTTGGGTACATGTTTTGTGGCAGACATAATCGCTTAGCGGAAACAATTTACTCCAAAGTATATTGGTAGGTTTTTCATAGATCGTGTTGGAATCATTGATGGGTTGAATCCGTAGAACACTTGTTGTACAATGGATTTTTTTCTTTTGAATTCAATTTAACATTCAATCCAAAAAAAAAAAAAATTAAACTTGTTTTAAATTTTAGTGGTGGCAGCTGCCCCCTTGCTGCATAACGTGCATCCGCCACTACATTCAAAGGAGATTCACAAATAAAACATTTTACCTTTAGAGAAAAAGTCGGAAGAAGTATCGACTACACCAGTTCTCCAATGTCTATCATCATCCTGAAAAAAATTGTGGAGCAAAAGGAGATTAGCTTAATTAACACATACAATTGATTTTTTACTTTATGGTTATGAAGAAGTGATTCAGTATAGAAGTAACCTCCAAGACCAATAGGCGTTTCAGCATTTGCTATGTTCATTAATGCAAAGAGTTCAACTAGTCTTAATGTTTCTGCTGAGATTGATTAAATTGTTCAATTATCTTGAATCCTTACTCTGCAATTACGTATTACCTAAAAGATAGGTGAACTCATCATATCGTCAATGTTCACAAACAATAATGGAGACGAAATCATGAAAACATAAATGAGGATTATTAACAAAACTAACTAAACATTGACAGCCAGCATAGTCTCTATGTTGGCTTTGCGAGCACACATATGCACACATTGTGGTTATGTCAGCCCGCAACAAGACACATCTACCCCAACTAAGAGTTGTTTCAATAGAAGGAAGCCATGCATTTGAAGAGAAATAGAGAAGACATTTGAAAACATATAACGCTATAATCTTTTCTAAAAAGTGATTTAGATGAATGGCTGAAAAAAATCTGAAATTCTACCTTCAAATTATGCATTTGGTGGACAATGAATTGTATCTCTCTTTGGTTCGATTGTTTCCTCATGCTACTAAAGTAAAGTCATGCAAAAATAAGAGAAGATTGTTACAAAAAAAAAAAGAGAAGACTTAAAATGTCTTTTTAAAAGGCAAGGAGTTAAGGATATTACAATATCATTTCAGCGCCTACCAAATAAAAGAAAACAACATACCTACTCTACATCTAAATCTCAGTTTTGTTGAAGACTAACTTTAAAGAACCACAAAAAAGGGAGGAACACATATGTGAAAAACTATGAACACACATGAGAACACCTTAACCTTTTTCCTCTCCTCATCTTCTTATACACAACATATTTCTCCCCTCCATGGCATTAATAATGTCCAGACAACAAATGAAACCACTTTTTCTTGTTACAATTTGAAATTTCTAATCAAGGCATTTTCCTTTTAATAGCTCAACCGTAGAATATGTAGCAGTAATCTGCCCATAATAAGGTGATTGGTTGGGAAACACGATTAGAAAGAGAATGATGAAATAATCTTTCGAGAAAACGCTTTTGCATAATCTCTGTTTAATTGAAGAGGTTAACATAGAAGAATAGTAGGATGAAGACCGTGCATGTTATAACTATATGTGATGTGTATAAATAAAATGATCTAATTGTTTATCTCAGTTTTTTTTACATCTCGGTTTCTCAAGGATTTACAAAAATATCGTTCAACTCAAGAGTCACTTGTTTAATTATAGTGTTGATTTTTTCTATTGAATGTTCACTATAAATAAATTTTCTAATAATCCAAAATAACTTTTGATATTAATTATTAACTACCACTAACAAACTAACAAGGCCATCAAATACAAAGCTCGGCCAATTTCAATAGGCATAATGAAGATAGTTCGGCCCAGCTCAGCTCAACCCATTCGATTAGGTTTTAAACCGAATTGAGTGTAGAAGGGAGCCATATATAAAACGAGAAAGAACAGACTTAGAGAGGAGCATTAAGAAACACAAAGATGTCACAAGCAGCTAGAACTAGGTATTATCATTTATATTTTTTCTCCCAAGAAACCTTGTCATTTTCGCTTGTTCGGTAATCACTCTTTTGTAACTCGTCATCTGATTGATCGACAAAACATCTTTCAAATAACCTTTACTATCGAACTCGTGTGTATTTTGCCGTTTCAACAAAAGTGTGATATTTGAATTTTAACAAAAGAAAAAGATTGACTTTTGTTTTTATGTTCCTATCCATTGATCATTGAGCAACGTAATCCTGATCCGACAAAGTTTTACAAAGCCCAGCCTACTAAAAACCCACGAAAATAGAGCCCATCACAGACAAGGATGCGTATTCCGCTTTGACTTACATAGTCCCAACGGTCACCAACTTGATTAAAAATATATACTTCCATAAAAAAAACAAAACAAGACTACAACGTGGACGGCGTGGATCAAATAACACGCGCGAGGAGACAGCCACTAGATGAGATACTGGAAATGACATGTTTACCCCCAAACCAAAACAAAAGAGATTATAAATACATGTCCTAAAACCCTAAACTGAAAAATATCTCGCGCAGCTTCTCTAGGGTTTATTTTGCCTCTCTCCTCTCTCTTTAACCTAGCAGTCGCTTCTTCTTCTTCTCAGATTTGCCATGGGTAAAAAATCCGCCACCAAAGTAAGCTTCGTCTCCTTCTGGGTTTTCCAATTAGCTCTTCTTCGTACTGTTTAACGAAACTCTGTTTTTGTTTCGTGTCTTCAGGTTGAAGCAGCACCTGTTGCGATTAAGGCGACCAAACCTCTGAAGAAAGGTAAGAACTTTATGTTTCTTTTGTGTTTTTTTTCTAATTGAGTCCTTATTTTTGTTGGTATCTGTAGTTTTAGTCTGATTTGAACTTTTGTATTTATTATACTTCAGGTAAGAGAGAGGCTGAGGATGACGTGGATACCAAAGTGAGCCTTAAGAAGCAGAAGAAGGATGTGATTGCTGCCGTCAAGAAGGAGAAAGCCGTGAAGAAGGTGCCTAAGAAGGTTGAGAGCTCCTCTGAGTCGTCAGATTCCGAGGAAGAGGTTAATGTATAGCTCTCAGTATCTTACTAGTATCATTGTTGATTCGTTAGATTTAAGAACTTGAAAGTAACTGGAGGTTAGACTCTGTTTAGTGTCCGTTTCATAGGAATAAATTGTTATATGTTCACTGAGATTTTTTTTGAAAAAATGGTAGGCTAAGAAGGTTCCAGCTAAAAAGGTTGAGAGCTCCTCGGACTCATCATCAGAATCTTCTGATTCCGAGGAAGAGGTTAAGGTATGATACTTGTTGGGGTCAAAAACGGTTACGACGGAATTACCACCCGAAAATTCTCGGAGATCGTATTTCCGAAAGAGTTAGTAAAAGAAGAGATGTAATTTTCGTAAAAATAACCTATACGAGGTTTTTACGAAGAAGTATCCTTTGGGATTTAAACCGAACAAACCAAGCTCGGTCGCTACGTATACACGCCGTCCGGTCGCTACGTAGCAACCAAACCCGAGCCAAGCTCGGTCACTACGTAGCGACCGAGTGATCGTCCCGCTCGGTCGCTACGTAGCGACCGAGTGATCGTCCCGCTCGGTCGCTACGTAGCGACCGAGCTCAGCCAAGCTCGGTCGCTACGTAGTGACCGAGCGATCGTCCCGCTCGGTCGCTACGTAGCGACCGAGCGATCGTCCCGCTCGGTCGCTACGTAGCGACCAAGCTCAGCCAAGCTCGGTCGCTACGTAGCGACCGAGCTCGAGCCAAAGCTCGGTCGCTACGTAGCGACCGAGCTCAGCCAAGCTCGATCGCTACGTAGCGACCAAGCGATCGTCCCGCTCGGTCGCTACGTAGCGATCGTCCCGCTCGGTCGCTACGTAGCGACCGAGCTCAAGCCAAAGCTCGGTCGCTACGTAGCGACCGAGCACTTGTCTCGCTCGGTCGCTACGTAGCGACCGGGCTCGAGCCAAAGTTCGGTCGTCGTGTAGCGATTGAACCTTTCCGAACATCGATACGATACCAGTCCTTGCATTCTCGTCAAACCTTCGAATGCTATCTCCCGAAGACCGTAGCGAGTTCAGTCCATGTTTCCCGCTATTCAAATTCATCGATCAAACTTCGCGGATTAGAAACCGCGGAAAACTCGTAGTAAACGTGTCGAGTCGGAAGACGGCCCAAAGGGACCTAAAACACGACTCGAGGCCCATCCTACGATTTTTCCTAACCAAAAGCCCGTGAACCACAGCATGGTTCACGCTTGGCCCACGAAGAAGGATAAATGTCAAGTTTCCGCGGATAAATACGGAAGTTTCGAAGATAATTGTGAAGATCGGGAAAAATGGAATATCTCCATTTTTATGCTATGACGGCTTAAGGGCAGAAGAGTAAAAGCGTAAACCGACCTTGGAGCTAGTATATAAGGAGTCCTAGGCGAGGAGCAAGAAG
Organism: Brassica napus; assembly: GCF_020379485.1. NCBI lineage: Eukaryota > Viridiplantae > Streptophyta > Magnoliopsida > Brassicales > Brassicaceae > Brassica > Brassica napus. The sequence goes on along the minus strand of NC_063441.1, from coordinate 2,949,642 downwards.
GGAGGACTTTTTCAGAGCAAACTTAGCACTTAGAGCAATTTAGGCAATTTTCCGTTTTTGTTATTTCGAGCTGCGACTCAATTAGGTTTAGCCGTCTTAGGGTTGCTAGAACTAGGAATCTCGCCGACAGCTCTCGAGCCCAGGCTTATACCTTGTTGTAACGCTCATACGCAGATTCGGAATAAGATCTACTTTGCTCTCTTTTCGATTTCTTATTTTTATCGTTGTTATTCTCGTGTTCTGATTGCTTGACGTGTGGTAATTAACAGATATCCGGGTCCTCTGGGAAATTAGGGTTTTCCTAGTTTCTTTATTTAAACGGAAATCGACAGTGTGAATTTCGGTTCCCACTGTTTGGCGCTAGAAGGAGGGGGACTTACGGATCAGTCTAACCCGCAAAAGCCACACACAATCTGACATGTCAACCAACGACGCGGATAACATGCAAACTCCTCTTAATGGAGGCAGCGGCACCGATCTCCACACTCCAGTAGCGGACGTATCCGCGGCCAACGCGCAAGCCAACGCCGCGACGCTCGAGGAGTTCAAAAAGATGTTCGCCACCTATGAGAAAAGGTCGGAAGAACAGGATAAGCTCGTGAATACCTTGACCAAACAGGTTGAAACCTTAACGGCAAGGACTCAAGCTATCCGTCCCCGCGGAACCACCAAAATCCGCGGGAAAAGGCTCGACTTCGCCACCCCACTCGATAGAATAGGACTCGCGCGGGAACGACCTTCCGGTCAAAACCCTAGCGAGAAAACTCCCGTCGAAAAGGGGAACCCTGAAAATCTTCCGCCCCCTGCAAAGGACTCGGAGGATAACGAAGCCGAACACATTGACCTGGATCCTAGCGATGTCTCCAACGACACCGACGAGGATGTCGACAGACATCCAAGAAGGACCAGAAGCCGATCCGCTCGGGAAGGCTCCCCGTTCGAAAAACCAATGACAGAAGAAGAAGAAGTCGCCTATTGGAACGAACAAGAGGAGCTGGCCGAAAGGCAAACCGAGCTCACTGGCAGTAAACGCCGACAGGTTCGGAAATCCACTGACGAGACATCAGATATCCGTGATCTTCGCGACTACATCACTAAGACTGCGGCAGAAGTGAGAGCCGTAAAGTCTCAAATCCATCATGCTACTAGTGCTGCCCCCGAGATCGATTGACTGCTGGAAGGAGCTCGAAAGACCCCCTTTACCAGTCGCATTCCGGACATGAGGGTGTCCGATCCGGGAAAGATCAAAGTACCGAAGTACGATGGTACGGCCGACCCAAAAGCGCACCTTCAGGCTTTCCACATCGCGATGGGAAGAGCAAGATTGAAGGACGGCGAAAAAGATGCCAGCTATTGCCGCCTGTTCGTCGAAAATCTCGAAGGAGCAGTGCTCGAATGGTTCGCACGCCTTCGTCGCAACACCATCGGGAGTTTTCGACAGCTCGCATCGGAATTCCTCAAACAGTACTCTGTATTCATAGACAGGGAAACCTCCGATGTTGACCTCTGGAGTCTCTCCCAGAGGGAAGACGAACCCCTCCGCGAATTTATCAGTCGGTTCAAGCTGATAATGTCCAGGGTCAGCGGGATAAGCGACAAAGTGGCCATCGACGCGCTGAGAAAGACGCTCTGGTACAAGTCGAAATTCAGAAAATGGATAACTCTCGACAAACCGCGAACGATCCAGGACGCCCTCCACAAAGCAACGGACTACATCATAGTCGAGGAAGAAACTAAAGTCTTATCGCAAAAACATAAGCCGGCAAGACCATCCTCGAAAGACGCAGATCCGAAGGAGAAAAAGAAGAACTCTCGTAACGACAAGTACGTCCATCACGAGGGGGAAGATCTCCAAGGGGCGCATAACTATGCGATCAGTTCGGATCAAGGCCGGACCACGTGCAACACATGGACTCGCAATCAAGGGTATGACGAAAACACCTTCTGCGAGTTCCACCAATCCCGAGGACACTCCACGACCAATTGCAAAGTCTTGGGAGCAAGACTGGCCGCGAAGCTAGTCGCTGGAGAGCTTTCGGAAGTAACTAGCGTCAAGGATCTCATCCTCGATTCTGATCGGCCTCCAAAGACGGATAGAAATCCACCCGCTGAAAAATCCCCTCAACGAAACCATCCTGGGGATAAACGCGGTAGGAGGCCGGATGACAAAGGGAACGATAACAATCGTCGCAGAGTCAATATGATCATCGGAGGATCACAATACTGCGGCGATACCGTGTCGGCCATCAAGGCTTACCAACGGAAGGCAGAGTCAAGTGCAAATTGGCCTACATGGTCTCCTCCTCGAGACGGCCAAAGTTGCTCGATCACCTTCACGGAGGAAGAAGCCGGCGGTATCGACCAACCTCACTGCGACCCGCTTTTCATAGATCTCGTCATACGAGATTTAGAAGTCGGAAGGGTACTCGTCGACACGGGAAGCACGGTCAACGTAATCTTCCGCGACACTCTCAAGCGGATGAGTATCGAACTCGGAGAAGTAATTCCGACGCCAAAACCGCTCACGGGTTTTTCAGGCGAAGTGTCGATGACTCTCGGATCAATCCAATTGCCAGTCATGGCCAAAGAGATCACAAAAATCGTCGAATTCGTGGTAGTCATGGGAACCCCATGGCTCAACGCCATGCAGGCAGTTCCGTCAACCTACCACCTGGGTCTCAAGTTCCCAACACCGAGCGGAGTCGCGGCCATCTTGGGATGCCAAAAACAGTCGCGACTATGCTTCCTCGCGGATCATAAGTTAAGGCAAATCACGGCTTCCACAAACGGCAAACGCGCGAAGATAGATCGATCTTCAGCCAAAAGCGCCCCGGGAGAAGACGAAGTAAAATCGTCTATCAACGCAAACGCATCGGGCGTCGAGGCTCGACATAAATCCGAAGCCCACACAACAACTCAACCGGAACATCCGGAAAATAGCTTCGACCCAGCCACGATCGACACGGTCAAGGTGGACATCGCGACATCTACCGCCGAGTAAGAACACTCGCGGCATGAAACAGAACTACGAGATGGCTTGATCCTCGAAAGGGGTACGTAGGCAGCTCGTCAAAAGACGAGTTCAGCTATCCCCTTCTCTAAAAAGGGGGGGGGGGAGTGGGTGCGTATACTCGTATACTCCCACTTAGAAAAATCTTCATTATTGTAATCGAGTTTTTAGAAACTTCAAAAACTTTTACTACAATATATGTTGTCCTTTCTTATCGAAAACGTTTACGCTTCAGTAAAACACAAAAGAAACTTTCAGGACACGCCTGAAAAGGTTAAGACTCTTGTCTGCGGCCCCTTCCGGCCCAAAAATCGTAAAGATTATCATCTTTCAAACACGCAAAAATACATGCATAATCCTCGAAATAACTGCGAGACGTCGCAAAAGTTAAAATTCGAGGACAATGCTAACAAATTGTCCGAACGCGACCACCAAAAACCTTACACCCCGTTCGTCGATTGGCCCCGACGAACACGCCAGCCGTCTTAAACAAACGCAATCCGATCACACTCTTTTGATCTTTAAAAACGTCCAGCACAAGGACAAAAGCGCGCTACAACAAAAATCCAAAATTTTGGTTTAGCACTTCCAGTTGATTCTGAGAAGATGCTCGATTCGTGCCATACAAGTCATATAAGCCGAGAACATATCGCGGACTTTAAATCGGTGCGAATAAGAAAGAAATCGCAACAAGAAAAACGATAGCCGGCTAGTCACCGCACAAACCTTAACCGAAAGTAAACCTAGGTCTTGCCCTAAACCCAACGCTCTGGTCTCAAACATCTCAAGGCATGATATCTAAAAGATACGAGATCATAAACCATGTCTCTCCGTTCGTATCTCAATGTTCTCGAAAATCGTAAAGATAAGTAAATTTTTACGAAAATCACGAACGAACCAACAGAATGAACGTCTAATCAGAACTACATACGAGACGACAACTCGTATTTACTTCAACCCTACTCAGGAAAACTCGAAACAAAACATTTATCATATAAAAGAAACCGCGTAAAGCGGCAAGAGATTCAAAGCCACCAACGGCCAGTCCCGGAAATACAAATACGACCATCTAGGCCTAAACGAAATTCAAATTCAAAGGGCCACACTCGGCCGAAAACAAGGATAACTGATCCATCCCTCATGATCCAAAGTCAAAGTCCACGGACAACGAAGCACCAAACGCATCCGCGGGACGATCCACTTCCTCGCCACCATCGGGAAAACCGGTCGGAACCTCCTCGGTATCAGGGGAAACCGGGATGGAATCCCAGAACCCTTAAATCCTCTCGTCAATCGGAGGGATAAGCGCCTCAGCGTGGGCACAGTCACTCATCCCACTCTTCATCAAGCTGATTTCCTCTTCAAACACATAGTCATCGGCTCGCGTTCTCCAAAGACTTCCGACCGAACCACGGCACTCGCGAAAGTCACCCACCGAGGTAAAGGCATTCTTGAGGTTCAGGTACTCAACCTGGAACTGAGATGCACGAGTCTTCATCACCTCGACGATTTCTCTTTTGCCTTTCCTCTCCGCTTTACGAACAGCCCGCGCATGGTCACGAGTAAGCTGCGCCTCTCGCTCCAGCATCTCGCCTTGCACGCGAGCAAGATCCCGCTCCACTTTCTCCGCCTTGAAGCGGTAGACCATGGCTTCTCTATGGCCCGCCTCAATGGCCGAGCCCAGCAAGCTCAGGCCCTGCAAAATCGATTGGCATGTTATAAATATATACATAGGACAATCACCAAAAAATTCTCAAAAAAAAACTAACCCCATTGATGATGCGAGATCCTTCCGCAACGACTCTCGGCCTCGCCGATTCTTTCGTAGGAGGAGGAGCATCGAAACCCGATGGCAGCCCAGCAAAGAAATCATCGAAATCAGGAATAGGGGCCTCGCTCGAGCCGCTCCCGTCGCCGTAAGCAAGGTTCGGATCCCATCCTGGAAGCATAGAGTCATCCATCGAAAACTCTATGTCGCCAAGATCGACATCTTTTCCCTTCCAAGAGCTCGACTCCGGCGCAGCTGTCGGAGCTTCGACGGGATTCTGGTCATCGGGTTCGGAGTCGCTTCCCGTGTCCGCATCCAAAGCAGGACCGGGTTGCACGAATCTCAGTGCCTTCCAAACCCTCTTCGGCGTAAAAGAAGTCCAGAAGAAGGGACCATTCCTGAGAAGATCCCTCACCAAAATGATGTCCTCGGGGAACGGAGCAAAAGGGTTGATGAAGGGACGATCATTCGGCAACCTCCGGAACAATGGAATGCAACTCTCTTCGACGGATGCAGCGTCTATACGGACAAAGAAAAAGAACTTCTTCCACGAGTTGAAGTTCGAAATAAACTTCTTAACCACTGACATAAATTTCCGAGGGACCAACCTATGCTTATCCGTACCCCTGACAAGTTGAAGCCTCAAAAGCGCTTCATAATGATCGACGGAAAGGGAAAGGCCATGCTCGTAGCTTAGGATCAGGATCCCAATAAGGTGCTGAATGGCAAGGGGTGTCAACTGACTTATCGCAACTTCGAAACGGTCCAACACTCGGACGAGAATTTCGGGTATGGGGAACCAGAGGCGACAACGCACTACGAACGCCTCATAACAAGTAAAGTAACCTTCCGGGGGGTTGTTAGCACATTCCCCGCGGCAAGGAACCCGGAACTCCACAGCATCCGGGATGTGGTAGAACGATCGCATCGTCGCGAGAAACTCGTCAGTAGTCCTGCTTTCATCCTCTTCCTCGACTCCACGATAGACCAGGACCGGGAACGGCTTCTCCTTGGGAGGGGTCAACGAGCCATAATGAGCAACCCACCATGCCTCGTTCTCGGCAGGATGCACCGAGTGAGGCACGAACTCCATCTTCGGAACGACGAGCTCTTCATAAGGACTCGCGGACGAAGACCCTTTTTTCGCAATCTTTTTCTTGCTCGACATCTTTACACTTCTCTTGAGAGAATAGAGGAAAAGGGTGGAGAGAAAGATAGAAAGTTTTTTTGAAAGATCTTAGAGAAAAACAAGAAAGTGAAAAAATTATGGAACAAGTTACCTCTCTTCTTATAAGATATGAGGATTTACTATTCAAGCTCGGACTTTCGGATATTAATTCCATCCATCACGCCTAACTTGCCAAACATGCCTAACCGCACGCTAGGATCCTACGATGCATGATCCTAACGGGCTGGGGGGCTAACTGTTGGGGTCAAAAACGGTTACGACGGAATTACCACCCGAAAATCCTCGGAGATCGTATTTCCGAAAGAGTTAGTAAAAGAAGAGATGTAATTTTCGTAAAAATAACCTATACGAGGTTTTTACGAAGAAGTATCCTTTGGGATTCAAACCGAACAAACCAAGCTCGGTCGCTACGTATACACGCCGTCCGGTCGCTACGTAGCAACCAAACCCGAGCCAAGCTCGGTCGCTACGTAGCGACCGAGCGATCATCCCGCTCGGTCGTTACGTAGCGACCGAGCTCAGCCAAGCTCGGTCACTACGTAGCGACCGAGCCATCGTCCCGCTCGGTCGCTACGTAGCGACCGAGCGATCGTCCCGCTCGGTCGCTACGTAGCGACCGAGCACTTGTCTCGCTCGGTCGCTACGTAGCGACCGGGCTCGAGCCAAAGTTCGGTCGTCGTGTAGCGATTGAACCTTTCCGAACATCGATACGATACCAGTCCTTGCATTCTCGTCAAACCTTCGAATGCTATCTCCCGAAGACCGTAGCGAGTTCAGTCCATGTTTCCCGCTATTCTAATTCATCGATCAAACTTCGCGGATTAGAAACCGCGGAAAACTCGTAGTAAACGTGTCGAGTCGAAAGACGGCCCAAAGGGACCTAAAACACGACTCGAGGCCCATCCTACGATTTTTCCTAACCAAAAGCCCGTGAACCACAGCATGGTTCACGCTTGGCCCACGAAGAAGGATAAATGTCAAGTTTCCGCGGATAAATACGGAAGTTTCGAAGATAATTGTGAAGATCGGGAAAAATTGAATATCTCCATTTTTATGCTATGACGGCTTAAGGGCAGAAGAGTAAAAGCGTAAACCGACCTTGGAGCTAGTATATAAGGAGTCCTAGGCGAGGAGCAAGAAGGGAGGACTTTTTCAGAGCAAACTTAGCACTTAGAGCAATTTAGGCAATTTTCCGTTTTTGTTATTTCGAGCTGCGACTCAATTAGGTTTAGCCGTCTTAGGGTTGCTAGAACTAGGAATCTCGCCGACAGCTCTCGAGCCCAGGCTTATACCTTGTTGTAACGCTCATACGCAGATTCGGAATAAGATCTACTTTGCTCTCTTTTCGATTTCTTATTTTTATCGTTGTTATTCTCGTGTTCTGATTGCTTGACGTGTGGTAATTAACAGATATCCGGGTCCTCTGGGAAATTAGGGTTTTCCTAGTTTCTTTATTTAAACGGAAATCGACAGTGTGAATTTCGGTTCCCACAATACTCACTGTTTTAGTAATTGTAGATTAATCTATGTTTGATGTTTGTCTCATAGTATTGTATTGTTCATGTTAGGCTAAGAAAGTTCCTGCTAAGAAGGCTCCAGCTAAGGCTGATTCAAGCAGCGAGGAGTCCTCTGACGACTCTTCTTCAGATGATGTAAGAGTTTTGTGGTTGTTTGTTACTGTGTGCTTCAGTTTTGTACTTTGTGTAGCGTCTTTCTAAAACCTTCAATGTTTTGTCTTTGAAGGAACCTGTGGTAGCCAAGAAGGCCACTAATGGAAAGGTTGCAAAGAAAACAAAAGATGACTCATCTTCTGAGGAAGAATCTTCAGATGATGTTAGTTTTTGATTACTATGCGAGTTTTTAGCCTGCTCTCTTTGGACTATTGCTAACATACTTGGCCTTTATCATCTATTTCTGGAAGAAGTTGCTGTTACCAAGAAACCTGCTGCAGCTGCTAAAAACGGCTCTGTGAAGGCCAAGTCAGAGAGCTCTTCTGAAGAGGAAGACTCTTCCGATGAGGAATCTTCTGATGAAGTAAGCACCTCCTCATAAGTATCTTTTACTGTTTTCCTCTTTATGTTTCTGAACTATGTAACTTACTTGTGTGTTTGGTGATGGGATAACAGGAACCTGCTACAAAGAAACCTGTCGCTGCTAAGAAGCCAGCTGCTAAAGCTAAAGATTCTTCATCTTCTGACGATGATGATTCATCGGAATATAAGTCTGAGGATGAGAAACCAGCTGCTAAAAAGGCAGCTCCTGCTACCAAGGCTGCAAGCAGTTCAGAATCATCTGATGAAGATTCTGATGAGGTTAGATTCTCTACTTAACTTGATCAATAAGCAGCTTCTGATGTCCTGTAATTTGAATCGTTGTTGATTTGTTTGATTTTTTTGTCATTCCAGGAAAGTGAAGATGAAAAGCCTGCACCTAAAAAGGCTATCACCAAGGCAGCTAAAAAGGATAGCAGTAGTGGTGAATCTGACTCTGACGAATCAGAAAGTGAAGATGAGAAAGAAACCCCAAAGAAAAAGGTGTGAAATATTTCATTATGATTCCAAAATATCGTAGTTTGAGTTTTTTTATTGCATAATTTTTTTATAACTTGCTGTTTGCTGATCTGATTTTTTTACTAAAACCAGAACGCTGATGTAGAAATGGTGGATGCTTAGCCGCAACAGGTAAGAATATCCCTCTAGTAGTATCTCTAACCTCATTTTTTGATGTCATACGTTGAAGTTAATTTGTGTTTCGTCCTTTGTCTTTCAGCCTAAGACACCAGCAACTCCTGCTACAGGAGGACCCAAGACGCTCTTTGCTGGTAATCTCTCATTCCAGATCGAAAGATCAGACGTGTAAGTAGCTCTCTCTATCTCTCTCTCTTTGGACAAGTTCAGTTTTTTTGTCGTGATCTAATGATAGTCTATCCTCCAAATACAGTGAGACTTTCTTTAAAGAAGCTGGCGAAGTTGTTGATGTTAGATTTGCTACCAACAAGGATGATGGCAGTTTCAGAGGATTTGGCCATGTTGAGTTTGCTAGTTCTGAAGATGCACAGAAGGTGAGTGCTAGTTTTGTACTTTTAAAGTATTTATTTTGAAATTTTCTTGCTGACTAAAATTCATTTGTACTCAGGCATTGGAACTTAACGGTAGAGCCTTACTTGGTCGTGACATTCGTCTTGATATGGCTGCGGAGAGGGGAGATAGACCCGCATACAACACTCCACAAAGCGGTGGTGGTAACTTCAGAAGCGGTGGTGGTGGTGGTGAAGGTCAAAAAATATTCGTCAAGGGATTCGACTCGTCCCTTCCTGAGGAAGATATCAGGCAGGCATTGACTCAACACTTTGCTTCATGTGGAGAGATCACAAGGGTCTCAATTCCAATGGACCGTGAAACTGGTGCTTCCAGAGGGTGTGTGACTCTTCTTCCCTCTACTTTGTGTATTATTTTCTCTCAGATGGTTAACTAAAACAATTGTTTTAAAATGCATAATTGCGTACATTGACTTTAAGGAAGGCGCAGAGAAGGCGTATGACCTTAATGGTACTGAGTTGGGAGGATGGAATATTGTTGTCGATGAGGCTAAACCAAGGGACAGCAGTGGTGGTGGAGGATTCAGTGGTGGCGGCGGTGGTCGTTTTAGTGGTGGCGGAGGTGGTCGTTTTGGTAGTGGTAGAGGAAGAGACAGTGGGCGTGGCCGTTTTGGCAGTGGTAGAAATGGCGGTGGTCGTTTTGGTAGAGACAATGGTGGTGGCCGTGGATTCAGCGAACCTAGTTTCACTTCCTCAGGTATGTTAGTTTGTTAATAGATGTTGTCTTGAATCTTGATAGTTATCAAGTACCCCAGCTTCTGACATGTTCTTGGTTGATTTTGGCAGTCAACAAGAAGACTACCTTTGACGATTAGAAGCTTAAGGAGAAGAATTTTCTTGTGTGCTCAAGTCTTTTAGCCTTGTGATGCTTACTCATCTTATTATTATTTCAGCTTTTTTTCTTTTCTAGTCCACTTGTGTCTGAATCCTTATATTATTGTCTGAATTTAAATTAAAACTCAATTTTGAGTGCTTTTTGTGTTGAATTGTTGTCTTCCTTGAGCTTCGAATTCTTATCACTCAAATGATAAACGACTTTAAAACCGGATGTTAATAAAGAGGATTAGTAGTAACTTAAAACTGATACCCATAGAGGGGCAGATTGCCAGATTTCACTTGCCCCTGAGGAAGGTGATATGCATTGTTTTGCCCTGTTTGGTTAAGCGTATAGGTTAGAGATCTTCAGTCTGAAGCTTGAGGTCCGGTCCCTCTGAGAATTGTTCTTGATGAGCACTTAGGGTATGTAGTAGTACCTAGAGTTCCCGGCCATCCAATTAGCAGTTATTGAATGAAATGTTCGATTGGTGCATTGCTTTGGAGTATGATGTTGGTGTTGTTTTGTAAGACAAAAACTGTTTTGTAAGACAAAAACTGTGAAGATTTTCAGAGAAAATGAGAATCAGAAATGCCCGAAGAGGCAAGAAGTTGTATAGAGCAAGCAAGTAAGAAGATCAACAACCTGGTGGGTTTAGTTGTTCACTTGTTTGGTATGGTTTAGAAGATCCTCCTCCATCATACATATATGATTCACGGAACAAGAGTAAGAGCACACAGTTTATTGTTTAGTTAGAGTTTAGCGAATAAACCAACAAGTGGAGCTGTTCCAGACAAAAGTTGGTTCTGATTTGCTCGTGGTTTGTCCTTCATCTGAATAGTAATCATTCTGATCTGGTCCATCAACAAGAGCACCGTGGATAACATATCAGCGTGAGACATTCTAAACCAACACCGTTCACATAAGAACGTTGAACAAAGATTGAAGGGAATGACGGGCCTGTATGGTGGACTCTGATTGGATATTTTGGTCCATATCCAACTTGGCAATTCATTCCTTGACAGTTTTTCAAAGAATGTAATCGCTCTGCAAGGTGAAAGAACCTGTGGTTAATGCATTAAAGCAGCAAGAAAAAATGGTTTTGTGTTCCTCAAAGATTTGATTACCTGAGATCTAGCAAAGTCTAAAAGTGCTTGAGGTTGAACCAAACCATGATGAAAATTGAGTTTCGCATGTGCTGCAGAGAGATAATTTCTAACATACATCAAACCACCTGAATTTTCCTCCACTAAACAAGCAAAACATTCAATATTCACCGAATTTTATACTAAATTAACTTACCAGTTGTTTGAATGTTGTAGCCATCATTTTTCTTTAGACAAGCACAAGAAGTATATCCACCTTCTTTAACTTCTAACAATATATAAGCACACACACAAATCAAACAAGAGTCAAGATTAGTATTCTTGAAACTTCAGAAATAACATTATTGAAGAAACCAGGTTATTTACCTTGGTGACAAGGACTTGAACACCGGCTTATCTGTTATATGTTATCCGAAGAGAATTCTTCCATTCTCCATCCAGTTTCACCCATGTAACCGGCATTGTTTCAACCTATTTCAAGTGGTACTCATCCCCGGTGTAGCCAAGCCGCAGCCCAAAAAAGTTCATCCTTGAAGAAAGTAATTACACAAAATAAACATTTTTTTATTGTACTGAAACAAGATTTACTGGAAGGAGGGAACTGGAAAGATTTCAGAGGAAAACTGATAAATGGGTTATACTACCGAGTAACCGATGACATGTAGAAAACCTTTACATTTGGGATTGAATCAGTGTATAGTCCTATGTACTTATCAGCAGATTTGGATTGCTGAAAACACACCACAAAATGTTCAAAATGATCACTAGGATGGATATATAGACTAGGCCGAACCATGTTTCTAATCAAACCCAGACCAGAACTTGGACAAAATTAAATTTAGCTCGATCAAATAAAAATAATCAAAATATTTTATTAAGGGTTGGACTGGTGTCTAGGTCTGAGCATAATTAAGTACACCAAAAATCTGTACTCTAAGCCGAACCCTAGTAGCGGGTTTGGATCAGTAACGGGACCATGCAAAATACCGAATGGGTCTTTAGCTCTAAGCAGTCCTCGGGTCGGTTCGGTCGTGTACCGAGATCCGAACTAAACATCCGAGTAAACCGATCTTTATACATTCCATGTAGTCAACTCTTTCTCACCTGTTCTGATTACCATTCGGCGAGCAAATCATAGTCCCAAAATCTCTCGACTGGATCTCTTTATAATTACAAACCGGAAACAATAAATCTACTGATTTCTTTGTCCTCTGCTCCATCTGAGAATTAGAGGAATCAATTACAGGTTTGTTTATTTCATGTCTTCTGCACTTCTTCTTCTTCGGTTCTTATGAATGCTTTGGTAATCGATTCAAAGTCAATCGCCTCGTCTTCTATTTGCATGTCGCTTGATTCATTTTTTATTCATTTGCTTTTTGCATGTTTCCTGTTACTGAAGATGTGGACACGTTTGAAAGAGACATTCTTGATTCTTAATCACATGAAACAAACTTGTATAAGCTTAGTACTCAATATGAATGTTAAATTGTTAACACTCTTTTGCATTTTTCAGAGTATGGAGATGAGATGAAACATCCCCAACAATACTAAGCATTTTAATTTACGTCTACGTTTTAAGATTCTGTTTTATGTATGTGATTTGAACAATTAATTTGTACTGTCTACTAGTGTATTGTGTGATTTTGCAGTTCGATGTGGTATTTGACTTTGGTTGTTAAATTTTGAAGTCGAACTACTTATGTTTTGGTTCGTTCAAACTTTGGTTATGAACATTTTATTTTCGGATTTGATCAGATTGTTGAGTCATTTTCGGTTAATTTATTAACATTCGGTTGTTTTTGGTTACAAAACCCGAAACCGAACCGGACCCATTTTAACTTCGGAACTAAGCGGATCCTGAGTCGAATGACCGATCCGACCCGAACCCGATAGGTTCCGAACCCGATAGGTTCCGAACCGAATCCATACTGAAATTTCATATAACCTGAATAGGACTTCTAAGCTAAGAACCGAAAACCCAAAAATCTATTTCGCCCAAAACGAAACCGATGGGGGTACCAAACGCCCATGCCTACTGGTGACTATTATAAAAACAAGAAAAACAAATAAGAAAAGAATGCAAATAAATAAAATAGCATGAAAAATGAATGATTATTACATGCAGTATTATGTAGCTATAGATGCTCCTTTTGGTTTCGGGAACTCATTGATAATGAAGAAAGGCGGTCCTCAGTGGGTGTTAGGACCTAAATGGTTAAGTCCGAGGCATTTTTTGGGTTTGGATCAAGGTTTGTGAAGATTGATGTGGGGGTTGACTTAATTTTTTGGTATAGATGGAGAATACATTAACTGCTTGGATGTAAGTTTGTTTGTAAACAAAATTTTTAAGCTTGTTTGAGCAAAGAAATGAAATTAACAGATAACATAAAAAAAAAGTATGATTGTTCTTTTTTAAATTTAACAATTATTTTTCTAAAGAAAAAAGAATGAGAAAGGATGAGAATGGAAAATCATTGCTTGTGAATTGTGATTCTTTAGGAACCTTAACCATGATTAATTAGAATTCTTAAAAATGAAGTTCTTATTATAATTTAAGAATCGGTTCTTAACTTTAACAAAGAAAAATGTTATTAAATATGTTCTTAGAGAACCAAAACGACAGAAGTCCCGTCGTTTTCGTGTTGTTCCGCCTCACCACCACCCCCACTCATTCACCTGAGCGGCGGCGGCGAAGAAAGAGGCGAATCTGAAAGGGATTAGGGTTTATACGATCTCAGAAGAAAAGTAAACAATGGCACAAGACTCGGAGAAGAGGTTCCACCAGATCATGAACAAGCTCTTCACCCCATCGAAATCTCCGCTTCCTTCTTCCCCCTCCTCCACTAGGTCAGTATCAGACTCTTTACAATCGTTAATCTGATTTCAATTTTTAGATGATTGTGGTTGCATAATGGAAGCTGTAATCTAGTCACTTGTATATCATTTGTTTGTCTCTGTAGCTCACCTGTAGAGCAGCAATCAAGAGGCAAGAAGCGTCCAAATCCTTCATCTGCGTTAGCACTTGTTGAGCCAAAGACTGCATTAGCTACCACCATTGATAGGTCTTTGAAGGCTCCGGCCACCGGGACATCACAGTCTGGTCTTTGCAGGCCGTGGGATAGAGGAGACCTTATGAGGAGGCTTGCTTCTTTCAAGTCCATGACTTGGTTTGCCAAACCCCAGGTCTGCCTCTTTCTCACCTTTAATTCTGCTATGGATGCTCAGCTGATTCTTGTTCTTTGTGTGTTAGGTTATTAGTGCTTTGAATTGCGCGAGGAGAGGGTGGGTGAATGATGACACTGATACTATCTCTTGTGAATCTTGTGGAGCTCATCTTTACTTTTCAGCCCCTGCTTCTTGGTCAAAGCAACAAGGTACGTTTGTGGGCATGTTCTTTTGTGTGTGTATATACAGTTAACAAGTTGGATATCGTCTCTGTTGGTTTTCTTACAGTGGAGAAAGCGGCGTCTGTCTTCAGCTTAAAGTTGGATAATGGACACAAGTTACTTTGTCCGTGGATTGAGAATTCATGCGAAGAAACGCTTTCTGAGTTTCCTTCAATGACGCCGCAGGATTTAGTAGAAAGACATGAAGAGCGTTCAGAAGCTTTACTTCAGCTTTTAGCCCTGCCTGTTATTTCACCATCAGCCATTGACTACATGAAGAGTTCTGACCTGGAGGAATATCTCAAACGACATATTGCAGCTGGCGACACAACAGCCGAATGTTCTCAAACCGAATCCCTTATCAATCATGTTGGAGCGAGTCCGGCTCAACTTTTCTACCAGGTTTGATCTGCATTCAAGGAATCTCAATTATTCATAGATAACATAAAACACTGGTATAACATTTCCATGTTCATGTTGTGCTTTCAAGGCACTTATATGATATTTGTAGAATAGGATGATCCTTATACTATTGTGCATCTATCAATATAGTTCCCTTGGTCCGTCATTCTTCCCAATTCATTTGATTTTGTTCATATTATATACTTAGCTTTGAGATTTATAGTTAACTAATGATCACTTATTGACTGTCTCATCCTTTCTGAGAGGCATTTGGTCTATTTTTGAGTCATAGCTAATAAGAAGTACTGATGCATTGACGTTTGCAGGCACAAAAGCTTATCAGTTTATGTGGATGGGAACCGAGGGCACTTCCCTATATTGTGGACTGCAAAGATAAATCTGGCGAGGCCTCTAAGGGTACAGATACTATTGATTTACTTCCAGAAACTGCTACCCGCGAGCTTCTAAGCTCCTCCAGTTCAACTTCGAATCCAAATGGAGTATCAGAGAATAGTGAAAACCCAGTGGTTCCCGACACACTAAACTCTGATCCCAGTTCTGTTGTACTAGACTGTAAGCTCTGTGGAGCCTGTGTTGGGCTCTGGGTTTTCTCAACTGTTCCGAGACCACTGGAATTGTGTAGAGTCACCGGTGACACAGAAGTTAACACAGAGAAAAACTCCAGGGATGATACTCTTCAAAGACAAACTTCAAGCTTACAGTTTACCATAGCAGGAGGACCCCCAGCTACAAAGCAAAACTTCAAAGCGACCATATCGCTGCCTATTGTCGGCAGGAACTTGAGGTCGAGGTTTGCTTCTTACTCTAGAGATCGTGATCACGGGACTGACAATTCTATTCAGGATCAGCAGTGTAGGACACCAGAGAGAAACGGTGGTGGTATAGAAAATAGCGATCAAGACATGATTGATGTGGGAGAGAAGGCTGATGGAGGAAGAAACGCATCTGATTTAGTTAGTAATACTACACCACAAACCAAAGACAAACAACTGATGGTGGTAACATCAAGTCTTCCTGAAAACTATAAACCAAAGGATTCAACTGGAGGTAAATTGCTTGAGACTATCGTTGCAGATACAAATTTCTCAGATTAGTACAAGCACTGATTTTTAACCAAACCAATGAACTATGCTCATAGCTAATTGTATGAAACCTCTCATAAGTAGAATACTGTAGGCTTATAGCATTGTGCTTGACACATCTTTCTTTGTGAAGATACAGGTAAATCAAACAAACAGATGGAGTTTGATCCGATCAATCAGCATAGGCATTTCTGTCCTTGGATCTGGTCAACTGGTAGAAGAGGCCCTGGATGGAGACAGACTCTGTCTGCATTACAACGCCAGAAGGGATCTTGTCAGACTCCACCGGCACCCTCTTCCATTTTCAAGGTAACTTATTTTTTTTTTTCATTTATTCTTAGGCAAAGTAATTCGTTTTTAGTGCAAGGATGGAAGCACGCTATTTAGTATTTGCAGACTGATATAACTTAACTCCGACATGAGCCCGTTTTATAGGAACAAGTAGCAGGATCGAATAATTAACAACCCACAGTATATTTTTGGATGGTTCTGAGCACTTGATAAATGATCAAATTGTAAAGAACAAGAACCATATGCTTTTCTACACCCGGAAGATTATTGTTATTTCATCAATTATAATGTCTTTGATGATTCTCTATGTGATGTTTTCAGGTAGATGATCCGTTAACATCAGTTCGGAACCTATTTAAGTCGCCATCCCCGAAAAAAGCAAGACTGAACAGAGGATCTTCCAGCTGAGATATTGACGAGTTGTTCCTAAAAAATCATTGAGGCCTCTTTGAAATTTAAAACTTGAAAACTGTATTATTCATATGTTCTGAGTTTTCTGTTGATTTCGTCAAAAAAGTAGTATCTGTTGTTTAACCCATTTGAAATTTCTATAGCTTGAAATCATATACACATGAGTTTGTATTGGAATATTTTCTCAAACTAGACGTTAGAGCTTCAATAACCATAGCAGAAAGTTCAAGCCAGCAAATAGACATAATAACTAAACTTCATCGTGTCACTGTCCTGTTGGTGGTATCAGCTCCTAGCTCAGGTACATAAACACAGATCGGATCGCCTTTCGATATATATAACTAAGAGCATTTTTATATTAATCTCTCAAGTCTCAAATGTTAAATGCTAATATGAAATTTATCAAATAAACCTTCCGTACTCTCCCTTTCTCTTTTAAAATTTTTACTTTTGTGGTAAAAAATTATGATGCAACCAATAAGAAATGTTCCCATCACTCGGGGTTCTCAAAGGTAAGTGAGATACTCCTTGTGACTAGAAACTTAACTAGAAATTTTGATGTATTAGCTAAAAATGCTAGATTAAGAACTCAACAATATGTAATCTCTTGGATGTAATAATAAAATTAGAATGTTGACAAAAAAAGTGATATACTCCTTTCGAGTATATTATATGGAAATGACTAAATCCCTTTCTGCTATTGTTTATATATTATATATTTTTATAAATAATATTATGTATTATATTATATTATATATTATCAAGGGTATGGATATTTTGTTTTCCAAAAAGATAACATGTAGTTTCTTTTTTTTCAACTAGTTTACAGGATATGAAACTCAAGTGTGCGGACTTTTCCAGAATTGTGATGGAAAATGACAAGCACAAAGACATCCCTGAGATACAACCAATTTTTGATTGTGTCATGTCCCACTATTTTATTTCTTTAAAATACTTTTTAAGAAAATATATAATACATGAATACTTTATTATATAAAGTAATTATGTAGACTGTCCTCGGATTCATGGCTCAATATTAGCAGCAGATTTGTGGTTTTTAATGTTTTTAGCAAATTCGTTTACAGCTTATATAGTTAGACACACGCTAATGGAGAGCGTGTAACTCATACTATAATTACGCTAAAACGAGAAAACTGCAAGAAGGGCGCGTGAGATTTGTATTTATTATGAGTTGTGTCAAATACATGTGGAAGTCATATGCCTTTGTCAGCTGCTGACGCGGAGTATGTGGACCCTTCATAGTTGCCTTTTTAAGTTTGTAGAGTCTAAAGCTTGACACGTGGGGTTGGGTTCTTAACGCGTTGTCATATTGTACTTCAAATCTTTGCAAGTAGGTTTAACTTTTGACCGTTCGGTATTTGTTAAGAAAATCAGAACTCTGCCTCTGCGTTTCTAAACTTCTAAATTTTTAAACTAGATTTTACTTCATCTTTTATATAAACATATATTTGGTGTAAATAGACAATGTTATATATTTTCTATTAAATATTATTTTGTTTTTTTTATAAGTATAATATAATATTTCATATATTATTTTTTTTCAAAAATATGTTGCTATTTATTTTTTTATGTCACTATTATATAACATCTTATCATATAATTAATGTATTTTATACGTACCATTATATAAGTACTCATATAATTAATTGTATTTTATACGTACCATCATATGAATAATATATATATTATATTTCTTAAAACTTAATATGAAATATAAAAATCATAATTTATGTTGGTATTCAAAAAAAAGAAAACAAAAAAAAATGTTGGTATTCAAAATTAGACTTTGTATTGTATTTTTCTTATATATATATATATATATATATATTTTTTTTTAAAAAAAAAAAAATTATAATAGTTATTGGAAATTATTTTAGTAAAAGTCATTTTTTGAATATATGCATATTTTTGAATCAATTTTGATATAAATCAATTTTAAATTAATTTTTTGTTTTGAAATATGTACATAAAGTTTAAATTTTTTTTTTTATGATTATTTTGAAAACAAATATTTTTAGATAATTAGCTTGGGTCATTTTCGTATATTTTAAATCTGACTCATATATATAGTTTCTCATAATATAAAGACTTCCAAATTTTTCTTAATAACATAAACATGTTACTATTTTTGTTTAATATACTATTATCTATATTTCTAAACAATAATATAACTTTTTACTGTTATTTATGTTTTCAAACAGTTTTTAAAAGTGTTTCTACTTTGATAAGATAAACGTCATTTGTCTATATTGATAAAAAAATGTCATTTGTATACCAAGTCCTTAGCACCACGAACACGTCCAAAAACTCTATGTTAGCAATTAATGTATCGATCTATAGATGATGGTTTCGATAACTAATAACATAAAAACTTGCAATTGTGAAAATAAAAGAATATGAGAAATGTAGTGGTAATTTTTTTTCTACTTACGTGTGAAATGACCGAACATGATTCCTTGACTTTTTTTTTTTTGAAACTTTGATTGATTCCTGTCTTTAAAAGTTAAAACAATATTTGATTGGCAACCAATGAGAGAATCAAGTTATTTCCCGAAATAGTGTAAAACTGCATAGTATTCACTCTATCCTGATAACAAAAACACGGTCCATGATTTCATAAAATGCATAACAAAAACACATTCGACCCACTTTGATTTATTTCCACAAACATAAATTCCAATTTTCAACATTCAAACTATTATTATTATATACATATTGAGACGCTGATGAGAGAGAGAGAGAGAGAGAGAGAGAGAGAGAGAGAGAGAGAGAGAGAGAGAGAGAGAGAGAGAGAGAGAGAGAGAGAGAGAGAGAGAGAGAGAGAGAGAGAGAGAGAGGAAGTGAGTCACAAGAACTACGACATAAAACCGAACCCAATTCAATTCTCCTTTTATCAGACCAAACACAAAAGGAGAGAGAGAGAGAATAATAATGGGAGACGTACGGAGGATCGTGGTGGTTGTAGAAGATAAAGAAGCGGCGAGGACGGCGTTGCAATGGGCACTCCATAACCTCTTCCGTCAAGGTGACATCATAGTCCTCCTCCACGTAATCTCTCCTCCGCCGCGCAAGAAGAAATCGACAGCGGTGCGTCTCCTCCGACGCCACGGATACCATCTCGCCCTCTCTTTCCGTGAAATCTGCGACGCTTTCTTCAACGTGAGTGAAATGAAATAAGTCTGATCCTAAACTTTCTCCGTTCTTGATTTTTTTTGGTGATCGTGGTTAACTTCAGACGAATACGGAGATAATAGTGAGAGAAGGCGACGAAGATGGAAGAACCATCGCTGAAGTGGTGAAAGAGCTTGGTGCTTCGATGATTCTCGTTGGTCTCCATCAAAACAGCTTTCTTTACAGGTACTTTTATGATCGATTCTAAAGTTACGGGGTCATAATAACTAAAGATTCTGAATTAGTAATTACTCTATCGATGTGTAGATGGGCAATGAGTGGGATTGATGTAACTAGAAACTTGGGCTGCAAAGTGATGGCTATAAAGCAGCCTTCGTCGGAAGAGTCGCCGCCGGGAAAAGTGAAGGGACGACGCATGACCTCACATACGACGGCGACATCAGATAGTTTAACTAACTTTGACTTTTCCCAAATCGAAATTTCTGGATTACAGTAAGAATTCGTACCCTCCTTGTCTTCAGTTCAATTATTCTTTTTAATATTGGTTAAGTTTATTTTGGTAAACAATTATAGATATCTCTAGTTTTTTTTTTTTCTTCAATTTATTAGAGAATACTGAAGCTGATGATAACATGGCACTTTGTATGTAATGTAACAGGGTTCCTGAGATTCGGACACCTAAAGTGCCATACAGATTATGTCCGAGTCCTCGTGCGATACTTTGGAGGACAAGACCACGGAGATCTAAAGCTCGATACGCTGTAGTTTCATAGAATGATTTATTCCAAACAATAGGAAAGAAACAAAACTCTACCCTCAATTTTTGTGTCAAAGAAACAAACAAATTTTACTCCATACCAAAAAATTATTGTTTTTAACTATGCAGACTCACTGGCTAGATATTTTTCGCCCCAATTAAATCACAATCAAACATTTTTGACAGAATAATAATTGACTTATTATTAAGTAAGTTTCTGAGTGAATAAATGACTGATTAGTAAGCTAAAATTTAAACATTTGGTCTACCAATACCAACCAGTCAAAGCTTAAACTGATTAATTGATCGCTATACCAAAATTAATACCCATCTAAATGATCGCTATACCAAAATTTTAATATATGAAGTTAATTTGACAAGAATAATAATAAAAAAAAAATCACATTAATTGAGAAATAAGAAGATTCCCAAATATTTGTCTGAACTGATAAAAAGAAAATGCAAACAAAAAATTAACACTCAAGATTAGAGGTATTAATAATGTTTATTTATGTTTAAGCAGTGTGTGTTTAAGACTCGCTTTCCTCCCCTCCTTAATTGTATTTGTATCTGTTTGCTATATAGATTTCCAAACAACGTTACCTCTTACAGCAACAAGTCTTCTCTCCTATATTCACGAACAATCACAGGTATGCTCGTCGGAGGAATCTATATATTTACCAACACAGAAACATATCAGAACATGAAACTTGACATGATATAAACTTGGACTACAACAATGTGGGTGAAACGTACCATTCCATAATCCGTAACGATCATTGATATATACTCTGCAGGAGTTGAATCGTACCTGAAATTTAACAAAGAAAGCATAAGAGAGACATTAAGATAAAGCTTTGTGATGATTTTTCATAGAAAGGCTTTACATCAAATTCAGAAACTGGAGGTTTTTGTTGTTATCCATCGTCTTTGAATGCTTTTTGTTGTTTCTTAAAGGTACATTGGCTATGGCGTCAGGATCCCCTGCGAAAATTTCCACACAGGCAACACTTTTGTTAGCTAAATCCAAGACAAGAAGAATAAGATAAAGAAGAGCAAGTGGAAACTTACCAAGTTCGTTAGAGCAGATTGAATCAAGTAGGACTCTTTCATGGAACTTGTAAGCTTCACAACACACAATGACTGGAACACTAAACGCATTTGCAACCATTGCAACACACGCCGTACCAACTTTTGAGTACAGAGTTCCATTTGAGAAGATGGACGAAGCCCCAAGAAAGACTCGTGTAACCTCACCCATGATGTAGGAAACGGCGTTTATATGAGTGTAGGTACAGTCGAGCCCACGTGTCACAAGCCTACGGAGTAGCTTTTGACCTTCGAGGTTAGGTCGTGAGTCCACAATCACTACACGGAACTTTCTCCCAATCTCATGGGCGTATAACAGAATCATCTCAACCACACAAGAGAACCCGTATGTGAGAAGAACCTCTCCGTCTCTGATTTTCGTCACGGCGTGTTGTACAATCACCTTGTCTGCAAGAAGGATCTTCTCGTCTATGAACCGGCCAATTTCAGAGCAGAGAGAAGCTTTTGCCTCTGGCTCTGACAGGTCTACAGGTAGTTTTCTGATTTGGTTCTTCAAGAACCTGATTGCGTTTCCCATGCTCATGGAGAGTGGGCGACATTCTATCAAGAACGAAACGTAACCATTTATTTTGGCTGTCAAGTCCATGGTCAGGTCCTTCATAGGAGGTGTGGTGTAATCGTTTATAGCTTCTTGAAATGCATGGAGCATGGCAATACATCGCGCATTGTCCCCAGATATATCTCCAGCCAAATGTTGCAGACCCACCTAAGATTAGTAAAAAAACCACTATTATGTTTAAAAGCTTCATAAATTAAAGTTTAAGATTCAGACATAAACAAGTAGGTGTACCTTATAGACAGCATGGTGTATGGTATCGAGTGAGAATATATTGGAGCTTAGATTGGGAAGCTGATTGCCGCGCTCGTATTGAGGAAGATGGAGAAACAACTCAACTTTGTTCTTGCTCTCGGTCTGTTCAACCACTGAACGCCTCTTAGCTTTATCGACTCGGCTTTTATCGTCGTACTGCATTTGTGTCTGAGGGACATCCATCCTCCTCTCTTTTTCTACTGACACAGCTCTTTTTTCAGAAACTGAGGATGTGACCTGAGGTGCCTCTTTCTTCGGCTGAGGCTGTTTGGCAGGCTTGCTAGGTTTGGGCCTACTAGATTCACCTGCACGTTTGCTTCCTTCCCCTACAAATTAGTGACAGCAAATCATTAAGATGGTTTTTGATATGAACCTTTGTTCACTAAGGGAATTAAGCTAAGCTTTCCTCTTAATACAACTTAATCATAACCCTAACCATCATCTTGTATCAGTTTGTCAGTCTAATGGAAACAGACAAAACATATATAGAAGAAACAAGAACCTTTTGCAGAAGCTTTTGCTGCCCGTTGTGCCTCTTGGATGGCACGCCTTTCCGCTTTACTGGTCTTCTCTTTCAGCGATTTTGTTTCCTTCTCCTTCCGAGGTTTTGCGGCCACAGATTCGCCCTCTCCTGCTTGATAGTGTCTTTCTGTAAGTAAAGGAATGCAAAACTAAAAGAAAACATATGTGCATGGCAATAAATAGAACAACTCAAACCCATAGCAACTCAAACACAGAGATGATACTAAATAGGTCTTCTTTAGCGTATGATTCTCAAGATAAAGCCGCAGCTATCAACTATACTAAAGAGCAATACGCAATTGATTCAATACATACCAGAAGCTTCGACGTTCTTCTTCCTCCCATCAGAAGTCGACGCGATCGCAACCTTCGCTTCCGATTCCTGAGGAGCTCTGACTCTCATAGTCATATCAAACCCTCCATTAGGAAAACTCGCCGACAACTTCGCCGAATCGCTCCGCTGAAACCCAAACAGAGACCCCGAATCCTCAGACACCTCTCCGTTACTCGACGGCGGCGACGTCCCAAGCAGCGAGTCCACAGGATTATAACTCCCGACGTGGAGAGCCCTGTCATTCGCCAGCTGTCGACGGAACGCGGAAGGTCCGGGGACGGGGACGGGAGCAGCGCGAGAGGCCAAGTTATCGGAATGGTGGCGCGACGGCGGTATCTGGACCGGAGAAATGAATTGACCGGAGGGCGAATCGGAGAGAGGAGACGAGGAGGTTATCGCCTCCGCCGGACCGGATAGGCTTCGATTCGGACGCGGCGTCTCCGGTGAGGGTTCGATTGAGGTGAAGAAACCGACGCGGCGGACTTTAGGGACGGCGAGAGGTCCGCGACGAGGGTCCATGGCTGAGGATTGGAAGAAGAAGAGAATCTAGGGTTTTGTTGGAAGAAGATACGCAAACGCATTTGAGGATGGCTATAAACCTTCGTTTCAAGTTGGGCATTAAATATGTTTTTCTTTGTAACGTGCCAAGAACATAATTTAACCATTATTAAAAATTAAGACTGGCTTAACCGGGTCTCGGATAACGGGATTGCTAGGCACTGACATTTGGGTTGGGTCATATGTAATGTCCAAAATCATTTGAAAATCTGAAATTTTTTTATTAAAAATTAACTAAAACTAGATTTCCTTATATATTTTTACATTTATATATATAGGTATTTGTTTTACATAATTATTATATATTTTTAATGTTACTCACTTATTTAAATGTTTGTATAATTATGCTAAATATAATAATTTTATAGTTTTCATGCTGTAAATTAAAATCATCATATATATATGTTGCTTATTATATATTTGTCTTATTGAATTTGCGTTTGATTACTAAACTAAATTTTTTAATGCATGAAACAACATATATGAAAACAATTTTGTATTTAATTTATTATAATTATGATCCGTAATTCAAATCGCTAGATTTTTTTAAATTTTTTTTAATGTTTATTAATTTTATATAATAAATTATTGTATATTAAAAAGTTTAAGATAAGTTAAATTTTTATACATGTATTATATAGTTTACTAATATTAATCCGTTCTACCAACATATTATATTTTTAGCATAAATATTTTATATTTATGAAAATAAAATATGTTAACTTATCAATTTAAAATAATTTTATTATATTTTCTTCCATATAACATTTTTATTTTTTAAAATGATAGATATTATTATAAAATTGATAAAATAGGATATAATTTTATTCTCTTGGTAACATTTCATTACTAATTACAAAATTAGTTGAAAATATTTATATTCAATTTATGACAATTAAGATCTTATTATAATCTTTTTCAATAGATTTGTTAAAATTTTAATTTTGTTTAAAAAAATTAAAAGATATAAAAGATAGAGAAAAAGACTAGGATAGCACTAAACCAAGTTTTTGTTCCCAAAGTAGCACTCAAGGTTCAAAGTCACAAAAATAGGTTTCATTAAAGAGGTAAATATACATTTATACCCATTGGGTTAATTAATCCAAACCTTAGGGTTTAGAGTTAAGGGGTGGGGTTTTGGAATTAGGGTTTAAAATTTTATAAAAAATAAATACTAAAATAAAAAATAAAAATTTTGAAAACAGTTTCAAAAAGTATTTTTTAAATTATAAAAAGAAAATTTGAAAAAAAATAAAAAAAAAAATTCGAAAAAAAAAATTTATAAAAATTTCGAATCTGAAAACATATAATCTGAAACTATAAAAAAAAAATTTATTTTTTTTTATTTTTATTCTTATTTTATTTATTTTTATTTATTTTTGTTTGTTTATTTAATTTTAAACCAAAGGTATTAGGGATATTTCACCATTTAATGAAAGTCATTTTTGTGATTTTCTCCTTCTAGTGCTATTTTTGAGACATAAACTTCAAAAGGTGCTATTATTGACAATTGCCCTAAAAGATATTATGATTAAAGTAGTTAAAATATTATGTATATTAGCATTAGTGATATACATTTAATATAAAATTTAAATGATGGTCCAAATAAAAATATCACTCATCAAAACATCATGATTTTTATTTTATTAGAAAACAAATTTGAAAAAATTAAAATAAATATAAATATTTATTTCTAACAAAATCTTTAAAAATTATTAGTAAATGTATTTGTGAAATTAATTAATTTCATTTTATTTAAATTTTCGTTTATAAACCAAAACTATATTCAATTTTAATTTCTATTATATTTTATGATAATTTAAATTAAAACTAACTAATTTTTGAAAGTAAATTTAAAAAGATTCTAAGAAGATTTTAAAAAGATTTTGTTAGAACATTTTAAATATATTCATTTGTATTTAAAATGATAAAGATATTAAAAGATATAATAATGAACTTATGTAAAATATGATATTTTCTAGGAATGGTCCAAACTAAAAAAAATCACACATGAAAAGAAGTCATGACTTCTGTTTTAATATATAAGATTATTTAAATTATATAAATAACCAAAAGAATAATAAAAAAATAGTCAAACTATATAAAACTATTCAAAATAACCAAAAATCTTCTGACATAATAGCTCTTAAAATCTCTAAAATATTTTAAATAAATAGATTTTGGAGTAAAGATGTTTCAACACTACTCTTTTTTTATTTTATAATAGAGTAATAAATGAATTTTTTATTTAATTAATTTATTTTTTTCATTATTTTTTATTCTAAAATAGAGTACTATTTGAATATAACTCACTTCTATGTTGTTAAAAAACTCAGTTCTATTACGTATATCAAATTATTTTTCTTCTAAAATAGAATATTGTTTGAATAGAACTCACTTCTATGTTGTTAAAAAAAACTTAATTCTATTAAAAAATCAAGTAGAATGACATAGATAGTCTTATTTTGCTTTGGTTGTATAATATTTGATATATCTTGTAACGTTCCACGAAAATAAATAACCATAATTAAAACTATGAATGACTAAACCGGGTCTCGGATGAATGACTTGGTCAGATCTCAGAAGTCGTACCCTAACCCAATTCGTCCAGTGACTCCACTGAAATTCGAATACAATGATTCTGACTTGGACGACCCAACCAAAAGTTAAGATTCTAATCCGTTGACCGTAACTTCTTACAAAACTCAGCTTTATGTCCATACATGAATACTTATCCACAATTTTGTGTGATTAAGCTATCTGCTTGTAACTTTTTGCTATTCAGATTTAGTTTATTCACTTTTTGATTAAGTTATCACGCATCCTAACATATATATAGCAGTAGAATTGTAGCACTTGCCTGATATAGAGGATAGTGGTGTTTAATTGTATTAGAAAAAACCAGTACCAATTTGAAATGATTGATTTATGATGAAAATGCAGAGTCTATGATGTTCATTTGCTAGGTAATTCGCATGCTGATATTATACTGGATCCTTAACATAAGTTTCAGTGGATGAGGACCAGGATCAGGAAGATACACATAGAGAGGCTTTTAGGTGTGATAAGCATAAGTTCTCTAGGACCAGAGAGAGCATATCCGGGCAACATAAACTTGATTTACATAAACCATAAGATTTTAAAATCTGGACTAACCACATGATATATCTATAAGGAAGATTAAACGAATACCTCAATTGTTCGTAGCGGTAAAAGACTTTTGAACTGTTTTGATTACTGAAGACAAGTTCTTGATCTTGAGAATTTTTTTTAGGTTTATCTCCCTTTATCTAAGAACTTTTTTATACGTTGATTTTATAATTTTCTGAAGTGTTGTCTTCTGATGGACCATAGATAATTATTTAAATGTTGTTACTTTATCAGCAACTTGAATTACTTTCTCACCAAGTTTTAATTACTTTCCCATCAAGCTTTTCATTATTTATTTAACTTTTCTTTTATGTAACCATCCATCAACACTGAAAAATAAGAATAACAATTTAATAGAAATATTACATTGTAAGACCAAATAATAAAGAACTAGATTTTGATTCGCGCTTTAAAAGCGCAAAATTATCTCATTTTAAACATTTTAGTTTATAACATATATTTTTGCATGAAAATAAGTATATGATGTCTTGTGTATTTGTGTAATAGTTGTTTCACATTCTTTTGAGGCAGCAATTGTTTTTATATGTAAAATGATCATTAATAAGATATCCAGTAAAAATAGGGTTGTTTACCGGTAAAACTGAACCAATAAAATCGAACCAAATCAAAATAGAAAAAGTTATTTAGATTTTGTAGTATCAAATATACATAAATTGTGGTATATGGATATAATTTGATATATAAAGCAATCATACCGAATAAACCGATTCATTAAAATATAGTAGTATAGTTATATGTAAATTGTATAATATAATTAATAAAAGATAAATATATAAATTATTTCTGGCAACCAAATAAACCAAAAATTGATAGTATATAAACCGAGCCAAACCAAAATAAATATAGTTTAATATGATAGCTACTTTTAGTAAACCAAAATACCAAAAAATTAAAAAAACAAGCCGAAACCGAACTGAAATCTAGATTGAAAACCCATAGGTAAAAGTAATACTTGGTTTATTTAGAATGTTAGGACTAAGAAGAAAGCAATGTAATACATTTTCTTATTTAATTCAATTAGAAATTAAAGTTGAAATTAACTTTTTATAGTTTTTAGTTGGAGAAAATATGGGGATTTGAAATTTTCGCTGGTTATCCTTATTTGGGTAACTATATATGTGCATAAGATTCGGTTTTGAGTTTGTTTAGGAAGGTAAAATATTCTGTTTTGTTCCATGTATTTAGCTAAATACATGTTTCAGGAATTTTTATTGTTAGGCGTGTGAATTTGAATTTAATGGTAGGGTGTGTTCTGAATTTTTATTGTTCCATGTATTTAGCTATGTATGGCAGCAAGGTATTTGGGGTTTGTTTAAAATTGAGACTATTAAAAAGCTCGAACCTTCAATGTAAAACATACTAATCAACATGTAAAATAAACAATATAATACATAAATTTATCATCATGTGTGAAAACATATTGATGTAATTTTCTGGCTATATGTTCTATATGCTGAAAGGACCAGACTTTATACATATAAAATGTATAATACATATACGCAACGACGTATTATATGTTTGTAAACTATTAAAGCTCATATAGTTAGTTAGTATAAATCAGACAAATAGTATGGCTTATAGAATATATATATGTTCTATCATAGTTGGCTAATATAGTAAGTTGGCTAATATAAATAAATTGACATTATAATATTAAAGGTGAAATGATGGTTAATTCTAATTTGTACTTCTATTTTAATAGATTAAATGATTTAATCATTGCTAGATTTTGATCCGCGCAACCGCGCGAGTGTTTGTTTTCACTTTTCTATACATAAATTATTGTTTTTAAACATTAGTAGTATATATATTTTAACGTTAATCATATACTTAAATATTTATATAACTATTTCAAATACAATAATTTTATAATTTACATGTTATAATTAATCAATTGTTTAAAACCATATGTATTTTCACTTCTTATTATATATTTATCTTATTGTATTTGCATTTAGTTATTAAGCAAATTAATATATTCATGAGAAAACATATTTGAAAATTATTTTGTATTTAATTTATGCTAAATTATGACCCGTGTTTCAAAGTTGTTTTTCGTTTTACTAATATATTTTATGCTTATGTATTTTAAATAATATATTATTGTATATACAAAAGTCTAAGATATGTTAATTTTTAGACATGTATTATATGGTTTGCTAATTTTAAGCCGTTTTATCATCATATTATATTTTTAAAATAAATAATTTATATTTATGAAAATAAAATTTATAAATTTATCGATTGAATATACTTTTATCATATTTTTTAAGTATAATAATTATATTTTAACATGATCATGACTATAAAGTAGATAAAATAGGATATAATTTATTTATTTTTCATTTTATAAACGATAACTTAAAATACATTAAATTATTGTTAAAATATTTTTACACAGATTTATTAAAAAATTTAAAGTATAATATATAAATATATATTATATTTAAAATGAAAATAGATTATGATTAAAGTAGTTACAAATATTTTATATTATAAGCTTTAAAGAAATGTATGTTAATTTTTATACATGTATTATATAATTTGCTAATGTTAACCCATCTTACCAACATATTAAATTTTATTTTTGAACATAAATATTTTATACTTACTAAAATAAAATATATAAAATATATAAATTTAATACAATTTTATTATATTTAGCTCAATATAATAATTTTCTTTTAATATGATTGATTATGATTATATAATATATAAAATATTACAGAATTTTTTATATTTCATTTTATAAACGATTACTGAATTTATTAATGTATAATAATATTTCAAACTAATTTCGAAATTAGTGAAAATATTTAAATATAATTTCGAAAATGAAGATCTTGTAAATATCTTTTAAAGCAGATTTGTTAGAATTTTAAAATAAATATATTTATATTTAAAATGAAAAGATATCAAAAGATATTATGATTAAAGTATTTTAAAGATTCTATGTATTATTAGTCTTATTAAAATACATTTAATAAGATTTCTAAGTGATGGTTCAAATTTAAAAGAAAATCACACATGAAAGAAGTCATGACTTCTATTTTAATATATAAGACTAGATTCTGACCCGCCCTTCAAAAGGGCGGGTATATATATATATATTTTTTAACATTTAATTTTTATATTTATGTTTTTAATCATATTTGTGTTTTTATTATAATCATATTTTTGTTTTTCTTATAATCATATTTAATTTAAATTTTGATAGATGTATTAGTTTTAAATATGTCAAGTTGCATAACTATACACTATGCTATATGTATTTCAGAAATTATTTTTAAACTTTATGCCTAAGTTTGTAACATATTATATTTTCTTAATAGTTATCTAACATAATTAGTCAAAAATATTCGTATTAAAAAACCAATTTTGGAATCGACCGGAAAATCAAGTCTCGTACTCTATTAGACATGAACTATATACCCGAACAACAACCCGCCCCAACCCACCTCGAAGAAGAACGAACAATCTTTTTGAAAAATGTGAAAAAATAATTTTAATATGTTCTGTTAAATATATATTACATTGTAGGTATATTAATTTTATACATTTAGGGTTGTATTAATTTCATTTTTAACATTTTAATTTTTTAAAAACTGTTTTATAAATTTAATTTAATTATTATGCCAAATTCTTGTGTAATTATTAAGCAAGTTTATTCTTTACATCAATCCATATTCTTTTATAATAAAAATGCGTATTTTTAGTTAGCCAGATTTAAAATGAAATAAATAAAGTTTTAAGAAAAAAAAGGAAGTTATGGGTTCCTAAAATTTAGGGGAAAAAAAGAAGAGGTTACATAAGAGGAAGAAATACGTAGATTTAGATGTAGTTATATAAGAGTTGGTTTATTTTTTTAAAGTAGATTATGGAGAAATAGTTGTTGGACTAAACCTATATCAATGGGTCGCATTGCTGTTTTAATAGAATAGATTATATAATAATCTTTACAAGCAACGAATGTGAAGAGAAATATATACTTTGTTTGCTTGGAGAACATTAATTAACATATTCCAGGGACTAGAATTGCATACCAGAGTTTTTAACGCAACTGAAGAGCAAAACATAGTTGATAAAGTGTGTGAACTAAGTAGATACAGCTACATCTTATGGCTAAAGCTTCAATTTGCAAAAAAACTTAGTATTTCCACCTGTGTATCTCTTTGTGTTACAGCGTGCATTTACTGCAAGAGGCAAATGACGTTCAGCTACTCAATTCGGCTGTTGTTTCAATTACTGAAAATCAAGCACTACTTTTGATCTGTTTTCTTCATTAACCAGCTCAAGCAAGTGCGAGAGAGTTATAAGAGATAGATTACATCCTTCCACAAGGCCTGTTAAATAAGAGATTTGACCCATCACGTCGGCTCGGATTAGTTCAGCTCGAGGACTTCTGACTAAATAATCGCGCTTGGCTGAAGACTACTTTACTCGGTGCCATAAACTCAATACACGAGCTCGGCTCGGAAGCCATACTAGTTAGTCCAATTTATCAGCCCGATATACAAAACTCGGCCCATTAGGTCAGGGCGAGTTAAGGCACAAAAGAGAAGGGTTTACCTATATAACAAGGACGACACAAAAGAAAAAGGGGATCGAGACATTGACATACACACTTGATGGGTACAAATTAGGGTTTTATTAGTTGTATTAGTTGTATTTCTCTCCGTCTGTTTACTCTCTCCGACTTGTAAACCGTTACACTTTCCCAATTTAATAAAACACCTATGAATTAACCCACCATCCAGTTCAGTCTGTCTGTACCGAGTCCCGACCGAACTCTGATTCAACAGTTTTGCCGAGTAAAAGTGATGATTAATCATTTGCTCGTTTTATTGGCCTGGGCAAAAATGACAGTAGGATCATTTACTTTGGTAAGCCATTATCCTTAGGCATAATAGCGATTGAGGTTCATGGAGTTCCATGACCTCGGTACGGACTCGCGGTTGATGTTTTGAGTCAGTAAACACTCGGTTTGATAACTTGGGTGATATTGTGGGGATCCTCCCAGTTGGTCCCTCGGACAATCCTGACCAGCAAGACCTCGAGCAAAATGCCTTCCGAGTAATGAGAAGCTCCGACTGTCCTTCTCACGTGTAACAAAGGCTAAGAAACTAGGTTTGTTATGGCCGAAACCCATGAAAGGGCAGCAGACAATCACTCGGGAGGCCGAGCACTGGCACTAAAATTAAAAAGCCTCAGTCATTACTTGCCAACCATGGTCACTGACTGCGAATCATACGCCCAACTATGCGTCAAGTGTCAGCAGCATGCATCAAGTATACGTTGTCCGGCCGATCAACTGCACACAACCACTGTGATTTACCCATTCATGCGCTGGGCAATGGATATAGTCGGTCCTATGCCAAGTTATCAACAACGATGCTTTCTGCTCGTTATGAACGATTACTTCAAAAAGTGGGTGGAGGCCGAGGAAGTCATCCAAATCAACGATAAAGAAGTATAAGGATTCACCTGGCAGAACATCATCTATCAGAACAACCTTCCTTACAAGATCGTCACCGACAACGGCTCACATGTCACTTCGAAAAGTTTATGAGGATTCTGCGACAGATGGAAAATCCATCTCAGTACATGGACACCGAGATACCCACATGGCAACGGCCTGGCCGAGGCGACCAACAAAGTAATCATGGATGGCATCAAAAAACAACTCGAACTTAAGAAGAGTTATTCGGTAGATGAACTGGACGGGGTTCTGTGGACAACCCCAAGAGGCTTGACCATAAATAACCCCCTTCTCCTTGGCCTACAGAGTCAAAGCAATGGCCCCAGCCAAAGTCAATGTGACTCCCCAAGCTAAAATTCCTCGGAACGTCAAGGTCAACAAAGAGATGATGCTAGACTTTCTAGATGAGATCAAGGAACGATGCCACCAAGTCTTGTTATAAATTAAGAATTACCAACATCAGATCGAAAGCTATTTTAACAAAAAAACTTCTTAATAAAGTTTGTTGGAAAAATTTGCTAATGAAATCTGACATCTGAAAGATATGCATATAAAAAAAATTCAAACAAAAAACTTCAAAAATATATTTTAACTTAAATAAGAAGAAAACAAGCACGTGAATATATAGTTTTATTGAATTTTAACATTAAAAAGAAAAATATACTTTACAGTGTTTGAAACTATACCTTTTACAACTAAAATAATAACAGAACCATGTATAATCATAATGAGTTTGAATATATAGTTGTATTTGGTTTAAAACACACAAACAAACAAAAACAAAAAAAAATTAAAGATTTATGTCATATTTTTTTAGAGAGAAATATGAAACCATTAAAAACAAATTTAAGCTAAAATAATAATAAAACAATAAAATAATGTTGAATTTATAAATTTATTTTGATTTAACACACAAAAATAATTGGTGAAAAATGTAATCTTACCAATTTTTCAGTTTTCAGAATTCTAGTGCGTTACATTTTAACAGACTTCTTGAGAAATCTGTTAATGAAATCTTCTAATGAAGTTCAAAGTCGGATATATCATCCTCATACTTGAAAAATCTGCATATCCAAAACGTTTAAAATAGATTCAAAACAGAGAAAAACTTAAAAAATATAATTTTATGCTTAAATAATAAGAAATCTAACACATTAGTGAAATATATAGTTCTATTCAAATCTAACAAGCAAAACACACAAAAATATATAGATAAACTTATAAATTTTACCTTTTATGAATGGACGATGAAAATCATAGAAGAACAATTTGTAAAAAAATAAGATAAAATTGTGAGAAAACATTAGACATAAAGATGAGAAATTGACATGAGGGTTTGTGTCTTTAAGTTCAAAGAGAGTTGAGAGAGATTAGTGAGTTTTATAGAGAAAAACATTACACTTTGGTTGAAACCATTTGAGAGAAAGAAAAAAAAATGTAAATTTTCTATATTTAAAAGACAAAAAAATTAGTTAGATTAAAAGATTTGAAGTAGAAGTTTTCTAGTGTACTACAATTTAGCAAACTTCTAAAAAAGTCTGTCTACTAATACATTACAGTTAAGAAAAAATTCTCAAAATTTCCCAACTCTAAATTTACCATATGTTCCAAGACTTCTTTAAGTCACACTACTTCTTAATAGACTTATTCAGAAGTATCCTACTCTTAAACTCGAAAATAATATAGTTTAACTAGATAATAATAAATATTTCATTAAATTTAAAATCAACTTTAAAAGTGTAGTATATACAAAACTGAACATTTATATGTCAGATTTTAATTTCAAAATAATTATTCAAGATTTAAAAATCTAACCCTAAAGTTATAAACATACTTGAATATATGTTACCAACCCCTAACCAATAGACAACAATGACTTACAATTTATGCTCACTCAGATGTGGAAAACAACTTTATTTTGCATGATTCCATCAAAATATCTTTTCAAAATTTTATAAATTAATTTTAAAATTAAATACATGAATAGACTTCCTCGAATTCAGTGTTTCAAAAATATTTCCTTGAGTTATAATCGTAAAAGTGTTTATAGGATTTTTTTTCTTTGGCATAAAACTAGGGGTAATATAGTTTTTACTATTTTTAGATTATTTTTCATCTGATTGAATTTATTGTATAAATTTGCATTGAAATTTAAATTTTAGGTTATTTTAAATAATTTGCCTAGTTATATATATATATATATATATATATATCAATCTATTGAAATAGAACACATTTTGTATTCAGCACCAAAATTCAGATTTATTTTTACCAATTATATTGACCACAAAAGAGAAAGGAGAAGAAAACAAAATTAACCAACAAAACTTTCTATGAGAAATGGCAAACGCATAACAAGCCAGTGAAAAAAACGAGACCGAAACTCCACGTGTTTGCATGCATGGGCCTTTGCATCCGGAACTTGTCTCCATTTGTTTCACCCTTTCCTCTCCCTCTTTCACCACACACATCTCTCTCCTCTCCGATATGGCTGACCGAACAAGCCCTAGCCACATCCAACAAAGACCCTACGGCTCAACCATCGCCCCTCCTCGCGGCAACAACATTAACCATCCAATCGCATCTTTCCTCCGTCAGCTACAATCACAATCTCCTGAGCACTCCCGCCAGCGCTTCGGCCTCCTTGCATTCTTTATCTCCGGTGGAATCCTCCTCTTACTCACCGGAATTACTGTGACAGCTTTCGTCCTTGGATTCATCGCTTTCCTTCCAATCATTATCATCTCAAGCCCTATATGGATCCCTCTCTTCCTCCTCGTTACAGGATTCTTGTCTGTTGCCGGATTCCTATTCAGTACGGCGGTTGTTATGTCGTGGATGTACTGGTATTTTAAAGGTATGCACCCGGTGGGGTCGGAACAAGTGGATTATGCTCGGAGTCGGATCTATGACACGGCGGCTCATGTTAAAGATTATGCTGGTGGGTACTTCCATGGTAAGCTGAAAGATGTAGCACCTGGTGCATGAATAACTTTACCGGTTACGGTTTGGTTCCATGTAGAAATTAATCTTTTATGTTTTCAGATATGTTGTTTTTGTTTTGTCTCTCTTTTGGTATGGACATCAATGATGTATAATGAGATCGATATAAACTCTGAAATGTCTTTGAAATTAACAGTTATGTTGTTGTCAATAGCTTTAGATCGAGCTAACTTACCGCTGACTTGTTCTTATGCTCCATGGACATTTGATCTAGTGACAGATTATACTAAAACTTTTGCAAACATGTCCACTGATGATGATATTGGACTTTTAATTCTAAAATATCTCTAATGTTGTGGAATACTTCAACAACTATAACCGAGTCAAACTGAACTAGGTCATATGAATCGTACCGAATCAATCGTAAAATGAAAACTAAAACTAAACCGAGTCAATGGTTGATTAAAGTTTTCTCATACCAAGGAAATCAAAAGTTTAATCTTTTTTTATTAACTCTTATGCAATTTATCTTATTTTGCTTAAAACTAAATTGAATCGATTGGCTATCACCATAGTTCATCAGATAACAGTTGCTACTTTTATACCAAGAGTATTCATGGCACAAGATGGTACGGACTTTGGACACTGAAACTTTCAATGGCCTAACCAAATTTGAAGGTTTTAACAAAACAACTTAGAAGAAAAAGGCATCACAAACATATAGTACATAGTTTGTTTGGTTGCTGCTTGAGAATCCTTAGTTCCAATCAGGTTTGACGGCGACCCGTCTTAAGAACGGATGGGTAACGGAGTGCGACGTGGAGACCTCGGAGGCGCATCTCTTAACTGCCGTCCGTTACAGTCGTAATAAATAACTCCGGAAAAATCCAACGGCTCACATTTACCGCCCATCAAGATCTCCCTCTGCCAGAGCCCATGCTCTTCCTCCTCCTCCATCGCCCCCGCTCTCTTCTTCTCCGGCTTATATCCACCGCTGTAACATGTGTTTTTCCGGCCGACCATCGTCATCGCCTTGTGGCTCAAAGTCATAAGAAACTCTTTTGGCCTTGGAGATCTCATCGTATCCCATCTGCCACGGGAAGTTTCGTTGTGGGTTCGCTTCTTCGGCTTTAGCTTCTTGGAGAGGCGGTTGGCGTGTCTGGCGCAGAGAACCATTAGAGAGACTAGGTAGCTCACGCTTAGACGCTTGTGGGAAGTGGAGGAGTTATGTTCCGGCGTAGACCGATCCATCTCTTCGCCGGGAAAGAAGATCAGAAGTAATAACACTTCTACTTTTTGTTTTTGGTTATAACGGGTCAAAAGTCAAGAACTCGATTTTGAGGCGAATTAATCTCTAGTGTCTGAATTGAATGTATAATAAATACAGCGTGTTGATGAGATTAAGAAAAAAAGGGTGTTAGGTTACCGGTGGAACCGGTCTTCTTTGCGTTGATTTTGTTTATTGTATTAATTTATTATGTCATATCTTGATAATTAGTTTTTTGAACGTTTGAAACAATCGTTTTCACTGAATTATACTATTATGCTCCCTTGAGTATTTGAATGTTCTAAGTATATGAATTAACGATCTTGCATACGTATATTAGAAAATCACTGCCTAAAAAATTTTAAGTCAGGAATAGAGATTTGGTCAACATAGAAATTATGAATGCTTTTCAATTATATTGCAGAAGGAGAGATTAACGGCTGATATGGTAAGTTACAGCCATTCACTGGACCAATAGCATTTGATATTGGAAACGTGTAAACGGTGAGTCTTTATGAAACAAAAATACTAAATTCTAAGAAGTTTGTGATTTTGAGCCTTTTATTCTTATAGTTTGTTGTTCCTGATTAATATATCTGCATATTTCTATATAACCTATGTTTAGCCAAATTTGTAAAAAAGTGGTGAATCCATAAATACGTTGTGTTTGTGGTTGTGCAATTTAAACATCTAGTATAACTGTCGTATAAACTACAATTGTTAATATTTGTGTTAGTATGAATTTGGCACATACTGGGCGCCGTTTCGAAGGTGTGTGTAAGAAAAGTCTTTATAGGCTGTTCAATATGGTAAAACCGAACCATACCGAACCGAACCGAACTGAAATAGACAGTATGATTTGGTTTTGGTAAACCGAATGGATATAATTTTATAAAAACCGTAGGATTTTGATATAGTTTGGTATATAACCGATTAAACCGAATAAACCGAATAAAACCAATTAAAAGTAGAAACATGTAAATATGTATATATTTTATAACAATACATGAAAATCTATTTGTTACATAAGTTAAATTTGTGTTAATAACTATTACCATAATTTTATAGTAATAAACAACTTTAATTTGTAAAACACTTGAATTATAATTAAATAACAATACATCGCAATTAAGACATCTTATTTTTTTAAATTTTCTTTTGATCTTTTTGCTTTATTTTAGTCTTCACTAAATTAACTAGAGATTTTTTCCGCGCTTCGCGCGGATTGTGTCTTATAAATTTATTTTATTTATAATATTATTTGTCGGTTTTTTTTTCTTTTACATTAACTTCTTGTTTTTCTAATGTTAGTTTTTCTTAATTTAAATTTATATGTTTATAATTTTTCACTTTTCTTGTTGTAGATGGAGAATTATATTTTTTATTGATGGTTTTTTGTGTGTGAT
This sequence comes from Brassica napus, assembly GCF_020379485.1. Lineage (NCBI taxonomy): Eukaryota > Viridiplantae > Streptophyta > Magnoliopsida > Brassicales > Brassicaceae > Brassica > Brassica napus. The sequence goes on along the minus strand of NC_063441.1, from coordinate 2,911,554 downwards.
ATAAACTTTTTGAAATTTTAAAATAATGTTATATATAGTACGATAACACATTAAAGAAGAGAAACATATTCAGGCACATTTTACATAGGTTTTATATGCATAATTTTAAACATTATATATGTATATATTATAAGTTTGAAACATGTAAATGCTTTCTAAAGCTAAATACTTGTTCTGAGTTTACATAACTTATCGAAAGTTTTATCTCTTTTTAAATTCAAATCACAGAAAAAATATATCAAAAAGTTAGTATAGATGGGTTTTTTGGGCTTTTAAATCAACACTGAAAAATTACATGAATCAGATAACAACTGGATAAAATTTGACCGAGCCAAAGATTTTCACACAATATGTTCTTTCTTCTTCAAATTGCGAAGAGCCTATAGGCACAAGAAAAAAAAATCATAATTTTTGTTTTCACTTATATAACATTTTTTCTCCTTTACACACGGAGTTTATTACACTGCTATAATCAATGGAAAACTCTATTCATATAAGATTCACATCTATGCATTTTGACAAAGAAGAATTTTAGCCATCTTTAGTTTCGGAATAGACCAACTTCAGTCATATACACTATATTTTCTCTATGATTAAAATCTTACAATTTTAATATATGTGCAGATTTCCATGTGAAAAAGCACGCACGCCATCTATCATTCAACCTATTACTTTTTCCAAAGTAAACACTATAATCCTCGTTTGGTGAGCTCCACAAACTATTCTCTTTGGATCAGTTTACTAAAAAATATGGATACTAATGTCAGAAAAGAATATAAACACTATCAACAACAAATATTGACACAAGACTATTTGGTTCAAGGAACATATTCTACGTAATACGTTTATATCATGGCTGGCTTTGCGGAGAAAACTGCCAACCAAGGATCGCTTGAGGCGTTGGAGGTTAAATGTCTCAGGAACGTGCGTCCTTTGTAATCTAGAAATAGAGACTCACCATCATCTCTTCTTTGAGTGCTCTTTCTCTCGCTTGATAGCCTTTTGCTGCTGAAGTTTGGATTTCTCCTCCCGCTGATCTACACTCTGTTGCAGCCTGGATCAATCAACCTCGCGTCAACGCAGATACGCATGCTACTCCAGTCATCAAGCTCTACTTTCAGTCAGCCATCTACCTGCTGTGGAAAGAGCGTAATGCTCGTGTGTTAACAGCTGTCTCCTCACCTTCATCAGTCATCCTTGCCTCTCTCAACCGTATGATGCGTGACCGTCTCCTCTCTTACCCGGCAAGTTCTTCTTTCTCCTCTTCTCTACTTCTTTTTATCTTTCTTGTATAAGACCTCCTTAAGACTTTTTTTACCTTGAGTTGTTGTTGGTTGTTTTTGTTTCCTTGCTGTAATAAGTTGTTTAAAAACAACAGTGTAACCTTTCAGAAAATGATAATCTTAACATCTTACAAAAAACAACAACAAATATTGACTTATTTATGTGAATATATATTTTATTTTAAATCATTATAGTGGACGAAGAAAGCACCATAATTTGTACAACAATTTTTCTTAGAATTCTCACCATTCTCACCATTTTACCATTTTAATTACATAATTTTACATGAGCTTCTTCTCCTTTCCCGGTTATTTTCTCTTTATTTATAAATACAATATAAAGTTATAAACTATATATATTATAAATTAATAATTTATTTACCCTTGAAGTCTAACGATTAAAAATAGAACATAATTCAATATAGATATATGATTCTATTAATAAATTAGCAGTTACAAATTTGAAATTTCTAGAAATATCAAAAGTCGTATGTTAGTTAATTATCTTCTAAATGACATCTATTTCTAATTTTTTTTGGATGAGAATATTTTGGCTGAGGTGAATAGTCCCAAAAGCCTTGAATTTAATCCCTTTTATATAGTAGGATATGAAGATTATAAATTTGATGGACAATAATTAATGAAAAATTTTCACAACTTTTTTTTTATCTGTAAATAAAAAGAGTTTCGTGTTCAATTGAAAAAGCATGACTTTAATGAACACTAAATATGGAAGAGTGGAAAAACTTTTCTTTCATGTTTCTGTTTTGTTTCATATTTTTATTTTCAAAATTTCAAGCTTTCATTTTAGTTACAGATTTGATTATTTTATTTGATGGTAGAAGCATTTTACGTTTTTGTTCATTTACTTGAACATGTAATATATTTTTAATAAATGACTGTGTTGACAATATGACTCTAAAATTTATATAATATGATCTCAAACTAAATAATTATGTTTTTGGTATAAAACCGAATAAACTGAAAACCGACGGTATATAAACTGAACCGAACCAAAATAAATATGAATTTAGAATGGTAGTTATATTTTACTAACCGAAATACCGAAAACCGAGAAAAACAAAACCTAAACCGAACCGATATCCGGATTGAACCCCCTACTTTATACTGAGTTTGAAATTAGGTGGATGAAAGAATTTTTTTTGATTTATAGTTGAATCCGGTTAAAGGTTGTTTACATACCTTCAAATATATCAGACCAATCGTAATTCACTACAAATGACACGTATGCCTATATGGGATGCATGTGCTAAGATGCATTTGAGGGCGACGACCGTGTCTTAGTTGAGAAGCGATGTGTCTAGGACAGAGGCAAGATATGCCTATGACAGAGGCAATATATGCCTAGAACAAAGGCAAAGTGCCTAAGACGGAGCCACGGAGGCGATGCGCCTAAGACAGAGGTCAATTGCATAGAAAAGAGTAATTATGTCTGGGATCTGTATAGGTGTTTTAAGTAAGGTATCTAGTTGACTCTGAAAGTGAATATTAATCTCATCCTGTCTCAGGAAAGATAGGATGAAGTCGGAGCCTCTTTTTTTATTGAGTTTTTTAAATGGGTAGAGTTTATTGTTTTAAAATATGTCTTCTTTTCTTGCGAGCTAATCTGGGGAATGGCTCTAAGATTAAGTTTTGGTATGATGTTTGGACTCCTCTAGGCCAACTTATTGTTCACATTGGCGATAATGGCCCGAGGAACACTAGAATTCCCATTAATGCCACTGTAAGCCACGCTGCAAATGCTACGGGCTGGTGTATTGGAGGGCCTCGCTCTCAGCAAGAACTTGATCTGCACATACATCTCACAACCCTGTCTCTCCCAGCCACAGCTGTAAGTGAGGATGAATTTTTCTGGGAAACAAATGGTACCACTGATGGGTCGTTCTCCGCTGCTCACACTTGGGAAGTTCTCAGGCCTCGAGAAACAAAGAAACAGTGGGCAGAACTTATTTGGTTCAAGGGTGCTGTTCCAAAATACGCATTCAATATGTGGATTGCCAATGCGGACCGTCTTCCCACCAGAACGCGGCTCGCATCTTGGGGCCTGAACATCCCAACTTGTTGTCCCCTATGCTCATCCCATCATGAGACCAGAGACCACCTTCTTCTTACTTGTGACTTCTCTAAGGAGATATGGAGGTGGCTATTTGATCGGCTAGACAGATCTCGTCACAGTCTGCTCTCATGGGCTGAACTTCTTTCTTGGATCAGAGGACCGCAGACTTCGCCTACCGTCACTCTTCGGCGTGTTTCTGCTCAGACCATTATCTTTCACTTGTGGAAGCAACGTAACAATGTCATTCACAACCAAACCTATCTATCCACAGCTGAAACTTTCCGTTTTGTTGACCGAGACATTCGGACCATCATCACAGCCAAGCGAAAGCGAAAGAACTTCGATTCTCTCATGTCCCTTTGGCTTAGATAATGATCTTCACTGATCTTCCTAGCTCCATTATGTTTTTTCACCTTTTTTTGCCATAATGGTGCTTTTTGATTATGTAAATCTAACTTTTCATTAATTTGAATATTAACAATTTAGCAAAAAAAAAAAAAAAATATGTCTTCTCAAGAGGTAAAATCCAGTTCAGACAGTATATCGAGATGGATGATATTTTACTACTAATGAAAAATATACGATTAAATCTGGATATCAAGTAAAATGAGTGTACCCGAATAAAGAAAGAACGCTACCAGAATATGGTCCTTCGGTAATTCCACTGAAGGGATCACTGCTAGAAGGTATGCTATCCACTTAAGATGAACATTTTTTATAGCAACTGGTATCAAGATGTATAGCGGTTAAGAAAAATTTGAGAGCAAAAGGATTACAAGGGATACAATATGTGCACGTGGAGCACACAAGAAATCCATAAATCATGTTTTTTTTTAATGTCTACCAGCGGTTCAGGTTTGGGTACTCTCACGAATCCCATTGAACCTAGACATATTTCTCATGGAACCACTTTTTTCAAACATGGATCATTTATTTTGGAGGGTTTCTCCGGAATTAAAAGATTTTCAATTTGCTTGGATTTTATGATATGTATGGAAAGAAAGAAACAACAAAGTTTTTAGCAATTTGGATATTAATCCTAGAGATACTCTCAAACTGGCAGAAACGTAGTCGTTATTTTGAGCTAAGGCACAAACTTCACTTATACAGGGAATTGATCAAACTCGATTACCAGTAGAAGAACTGATACCGTCTATCCCATGTAGATGGTGTTTTACTAATGGATCATGGAAAAATCCAAAAATCTATTCGGACAAGGGTAGTATAATACACTGGAAGATTTTGATGGTTTAGTGGTAGAAATGAACACAAGAGCCAGTCAGTCGCCACTTCATTCGGAGATTGAGCCCCTTATTGGGTCATTTGGGCAGTAGAGTGTATGAGGAATGTAAGATAGTTTTCAGTTATTTTTGCAATGGATTGTTCTCAGTTGGTGAAAATGGTTTCAGAACCAGAAAAATGAACATTTTTTGCAAGTTATTTGGAAGACATAAAGATATTTAAGAAAAACTTTAACAGCTTATAGATCATTCATATACCGCATGCACAAAATTCAAGAGCTTAGAGTTTCGCACGCAGTGGAAGAAAACAAATGTCATTTGTTGTGCGGAACTATCATTTTGAATTGTAGAGTCTATATGAGTCTATATGTATATTGCTGACAAAAATAATAAAAAGAGAGGCAAAATCCATATCTAACAATTCGTATGATAAAGTAGTTAAAAGACTAGATTCGTATTTAAATACACAAAAATTGAATATTTTTTTAAAATGTAAAAGTTTTACATCAAAGTGCGTACAAATTCAGAAAAACTTAGAGATAAATTATTTTTTAGTATTGACTATTTTAATAATAAATACAATATATAGAGCAATATTATATCAAACTTTTTTTTATATTACCATTGGGATCTCAAAAGTTTTTATGGCTGAAGATTATTCCCATGAAATCTTGCATCGAGGTACACGTGCACAATTAACTCCATTTAAAATACGGCTAGCTGACCAATGCTACTCGACGGAAATTCCATCTAGAACTCTTTTGCCATTAGGGCAATGCCTTAAGCTATTATTATTTAAAATTAATAAAAATAAATGTAAAATCATATATATCTTTATATATAAAGTATAGTTTAATCCCTCCTCCTTGCGCCACGTCCTCTGCCACATAGATAAATCGTGTTCTCTCAGACTGACACGTGTCACTCAGTAACGAAACTCATTGTTTCATTTAAACGCGAGTTCTTATGGGCTTTTGACATTCATCGCGTGTTGGCCTCCGGTTTGTTGTTCTGTTCGACCCGAGACGGTTGAATGAACCCTCTAACCCTAATTGCTCGATCGTAGATCTGCCTTCCGTCTCTCCATTCCTGCGACAGCAACCCATGACGCCTGTGATTCTTTCCTCTGACTGAAACGGGCGGAGTTATAACTTTGTATCTCCTATGCGGTATGGATCTGTATAAATATGTGAGTTCTTCTTGCTTCAAACTCAATTTCTTTTCCTATCTCTTCCAATATTCTGATTCGTGTTGCTATGGCTAATTTTGAGAGTTTTTTTCTCCGACATGGAAACCGGCAAGTGCTCTTCCGTCGTCGAGGCACGGCTCCTGCGGTTCTGGGAGGCGAGGAACGTCAAATGTGATGGTGAGCTTTCTCTGTTTGTTCTCTCTCTACACATCTTCGAGAGAGAGAAAAGCAACGTTTTTTGTTCTTCCCTTCCGATTCATCCTTTGAATCAATTGTTTATACCTTTTGTTAGTTTGATGTTTTGGTTCTGGTTACAAATTGATCTGTCCCATGATTGTAACCGGATATATTAACTTCTATCTAAATCAGATTCAGTTTTTTTTTCAGATTTGAACACGAAATCTGATATGTGATATTCAATCCTTTGTTGTTTTCAGATTTTCTTGCGTACATGAATAAAATCTTTGTCTTCCCTTTTGGTGGGCTTATTTAATTAGGTATGGGTGGAGTTTCCTCTGTAGATTGATAATCTGAGATAGAAAAGCATGAGTTCCGAGCTTCATAAGCTTATATCATGGCGGGCAACAACAATGAAGGCAGAAAGACTCTTGATCATATCAAGTCTGAAACCCATTATGTTCTCTCATGATATTGTCTTTTTTCTTTCTGTGTCTGTACAGGAACGATGGGAGCGAGATTTGGGCTGATGATTCTTTGAGACTATAGCAGGCTATGCATGCCTCTGTTTTATTGGGTAAGAGTTGCTTCTCTGGTTTTGGGCAGATTTTGGCTTTAGATGACTGAGATCCTGAGGTCTTCTCTGCTCAACAATGTTCACAGTTTAGGCTGAAAGGTTAAACAACTACCTAAATGTTCAACAGATCAAGTGTGATGCTTCTTAAATGTATTTAGATTGCCGTGAAGAACGTTGGATTACACAATGAAGAAGGAGCTAAACGGATGTTTGATATCCCTGACGACGGAACTATTAAGGTTCATAGAATTGCTGGTGCCGTCTCCGTCTCAAATTTTCTTTTCTCATGCCTCAATACGTGTACAGACGTCTTGACGTTTTTTCCTCTTTCCTTAGCCATAGAAGGATGTAAATAGAATGAAATGGGCTTATCAGACTTTGTAATATTTCTTATTGGGTATTTGGTTTTAAAAAAAAAAAGCAAATATGGCCGATAAAATTTACCTATATATAATTTTTTTTTTTAACTTTCTATATATATAAACTTGAAAATTAGTTTTCATTTTTTTGATCATTTTGTCATTAACATCTTAACATTTACTTTTATGTTGTGAAAAAACTATTTTGTTAGCAATTACGAGATCTATTAAGGGGGCGACTGGTTTTCCCGCTACCACCTGCAAACGCAGCTTTTGCGGTTGGTAACGGTTGTCGGCGGTTTGCAACAATCACTCAAATCGCTCTAAACTGCTTCAAACCGCTCCGAATCTCATAAATTCAAAAGCTGGTTCCAGCTAGCATTTGCGGTTGCGGGATGGTAAAAAAAATTTCTTTTTTTTGAAAAACAATATATATAAAAAAGTAAAAATATTTAATAAAAAAATTAAAATTGAAATTATGAAAATATTAAAATATATTTGACTGTTTTCGCATTTGGTAGTTAACCAGTTATAAGTTACCCGCAAACACACCAATTTTTAACCGCAGTACCAGTCGTACAAATCTTTTAAAACCGCTAGAAACCGCAACCGCCCGCATCCACAAACTCCCGCAACCGCAACCGCTGCGTTTGAACCAGTCAGACCCTAAGTGGTCATATAATCATTAATCATTATTAATATGCAAAAAGTAATAGCTTTTTTTTTTGGTCAAACAAAAAGTAATAGCTTAATAATATTTTTTACATTATATATAAGTAACGAATTTTGAAGTACAATAAGAATATCAATAAATAACAATCAATTATTTAGATGTAGTTATAGGATAGATAGTAAATTGTTAATACATCATAAATCAATTATATTTGATGAGGTTAATATTAAAAATTATTTTTCTAATAATAAATCAGTATCTTTTGTTCTGAAAATCATAGTTATTTATTAGGATAGTATAGTTCATTTGGATTTTAAATACACACATATAAAAAAATCCAAACAAACATGTATCTTTTCTAATTAGAATCAATTAGTATCGTAAAATTTAGTAAATTTATAATCAAAACAATGAATTTTAAGAAATTAAAATTTAAAATTTATGTTATGAAAACTAATCAGTAAATTTTTTCTCAACTAATCAGTAACATTTATTTCAAAAAATAATAATCATTTATATAAAAAACATGGTTTAATTGATTTTCAAATATACTAAATATAAAAAGTTATATCAAACATGTATATTTTCTATTATCTGGGTCAAATATATTAATTAAATATCTAATATTACATATATAATTTTATAATTAATTATACATTTTAACTCCAACAAAACTAGATTTAATAAGAACATTTGATAATCCACTAAAGTATATAGAATTAAACAAAAAATATGTGAAAATATTTACAAGGTTGTTTCTTTTATACTAACAAAAAAGATGATGATGTAATGCCACATCCAATTCTTAGCATATAATTAAAACATAGATTACTTAACAAATAAAATCATCTTACAAAAATAAAAATTAATATTTAATTTTAAAAAGAACTAATTTTTCAGATAACATGGTTTATTTAGTGTTCATATACAATATGTACAAAATCTAATTAATATGCATATTTTAAATAATAACAATATATATATATATATAATATATACTCTAACTACTTAAATTATTTGTTAATTTTCAATCCGCCCGTAGGGCGGGCCGCCCCTAGTATATTATATATATAAGAAATATTTGTCGACAAAATAAGCAAACATTTATTTGATAAAGTAGCATAAAATTTGTTAACATGCAAAAAATATATGCTTAGGAAATATATCTGCAATAATAAACAAATTATTTACAATAATACTATATACTGTTTTAAATATCATAGAAATATTTGGATAGCCTATTTTCTTGATATATTAAAAATGAACATACAAAAATAATCAAGAATATTTTATATTTAGATTGTCATTAACTAATTGCATACTAATATATAAACCACAATAAAATGACAAGATGGATGTAAAGTTCACTTGGACGGCCATGAATGATTTATAATGACAGAAACGATCTTCAATCTCTTTTTAACAACAAAAAACGATATTCAACTTTCCATTCGATCGGATTGCGAGAAAAGTTCACAGTATTGATGTAAATAGGCATGGACACGAATCAGATATCCGAGTTTTTGAAGCTATTTGTGATTTGTTTCGTATGTCATGAATATTTAATTTTTCGATTTGCTTTACTTCGGAAAAATACAGATATTTGGAAAAACAGATATCCGGAAAATAAATAGATATTTACGAATACTTACGGATATCTCATATATTTTGATTAATACAAATAATCTTAAAAGTTTGATACAAATTTATTTTGTAAATTATTGTTTTGCATGATATATATGATAAAGTTTAAAAGAAGTAGTGAATCTACATAGTGTGTAAATTTTTTGAACTTAGTTAACAATTATAATAACACAAAACTTAAGAAAAAAAATATAATTGTCATAAATATGTTCTCTTCCTTTTATGTAATACTTTTATATAAATAATAATGTGAATATAATTTATCAAATCCTATGTTATAATAATAATTATATAATTTTATACATAAATTTTTTAAATATAATCAAGATATACATGTACTTATATATTGTCGGATCGGATATCCGCTTCCCAAAATTTTAATATTTGTGATTTGTTTCAATTTTAACGGATATTGGTTTTTAGTATTTGTTTTGCTTTGAAAATTTACGGATATCCAGAATTTTTGGATCGAATCAAAACGAATAACAAATCGAATCAAATTTAACGGATAAAATGTCCAGTCCTAGATGTAAACATGTTTAATGAGTTGTAACTTGTAATTATATATATATATATTTATGCCATCAACTTGTAATCATATTGTTGATGTGTTTACACCTTCTGAATTCAGATCCAATTTAAATTATTTTCGTCACTAACATCAATTTTACTGTATACTTTTATTTTCTAGTTATTTGGGTCAAGTCGCGTTGATGGGCCTTCCTATAAGTCTAGCCTATAACAAACAACTTGATCTTTGAATACGGCGGTGCCGAGCTGGGTCGGGGCCTAAGGCATTGACTATTGTCTTTCATTATTCAGATCTCGGTCGCTATCTGTTCGTCATTCATTTGACATTCTGATGTTTTTAATTTTGAATTTGAACAAATAACCATTCAAATCAATATCTATGGATGTTGGTGCGATCGTACCAGCACTAATGCAGCGGATCCCATCAGAACTTCGTAGTTAAACGTGTTTGGACATAAATAGTACTAGGATGAATGACTTCCCGGAAAATTTCCGTACCAAAAAATTGTCAAACCAAAAATCAAATGAATACCTGAATAATTATATGCTTACAAATATTAATTATATTTAATTTTTAAATAACTAAATATCCTAAATACTATTTATAAACCGAATTATCCGAAAAATCAAATTACCCAAATATGTTTATTCAAAAATTAAAAATATTCAAATTATCCAATATTTTTATTTAAACAATCTGAACCTCCTAAACATTATTTGAGAAGTAATTTGGACACATATCATCACCACATTCATTTTCACTATAAAAAAATATGGCACTAAGAAAAGATGACATGACACTAAAAAATGACATTGTTATAAACAACAATGATATGTCATCAGATTTGTTTTTTCTTTTGACAGCAAACATTTACGCACTCATGTTAACTCTGTAAACTAAAATGGCATTTCTACATCCATGTGTACGACGAAAGACGGTTGTCATCAGATTAATTGTGACATGTACAACTTATTTATAAATATTTATGTTTTTGGTGGAAATTTTTAAATATGGTAATGACTAATAACTCATATATCATCATTGCTGTTTTCCATATATTAAAATATATTAATAATTCATATATCACTACTAAAATTAATATATATACATATATATACCATAAAATAAGCTAAATAATATTACAAATATAACTTTTACATCAAGTTATATATCATACTTTTATAAATATATATATTACCAAAATTAATTGTTAATACGCATAAAAATACAAAACTAAAGTAACAATAATCAAAATAAGTTTGATAGTTAAATGATTAAAATTTTATTTAAATTTATATGTTCCTCAGGTTAATTAAAAAATTGATTTCCAGTTTAAGTATTTTAATTAAAACAAAAAAATCTCAAATTTATTAGAATTTTTAATAAACTAAAATAAAGAATAATTAAATATTATATAATATAATATAATTAGTTTTTGTTTAAATAAAATTTAAACTTAAATTTATTAAACAAAATTAAATTTAAATATTTAAAAAAATCAAAAGAAATAAGACTACAAAAAATGTTTATGAAATTGAAGTAATAAAATTCAATTTTTTTGAAGTAAAAAAATATATTTAAAATTATTATTTCTGTGCATGTTGTAGGAAGACTCTTAGTTTCCAAGTATTTAAACTGATAAAACCCTAAATTATACGATATTCTTTATCTATAAATCATTACAAAAAAAAAACAGAATCAAACCAAAACTGAATTGGACCCCCATTTTTTTTTCTTTTGCAAATTAGTCGGTTCCCAAATTTGCTACTGAACCGAACAAAAAAACAAAATAAACTAACTGATACCAAACTAAATTTTGTAAATACTTGAACGATTCCTAAATTTCTGAACAAAAAACCAAAATACCCGAACCAAAACCGAATGTTGAGGACTAATAATGCAAATAAAACATTCTATTTAAAAATATTATTTAACTCCAGGGTACATATGTGGTTTATAGGTGGATTAAGATTTAAGCACTGTTTTTATATCTGATCCGGATCCGTGATCCAACCCGTAAACCCAGTGGCCGTATATATCTGGATTGGCTTATGTTATTTATGTAGCTTTCTATCTCTGCCAACTGCTATGTTTCCATAAAATTTTAATTTAATGAAAATCTATTAATTAAAATTTGATAGAACCCAAAAACACGCCATTAACCCGTGAACCGACACCGGTGACCCAACATAAACCCAAAAAATATTGTAATATATTTTAAAAATTGATTAAACTTTTCATATACTTTATAATAGTACATACAAGATACAACTGAATAAACTATTTTATTTTTATGTTATGGATTGGCTTATGTTATGCATTTAGTTTATAGGTCTTGCAATGATCAATACTATTACTATTTTAGTGTAGATAATTTATTTATTTTGTTTAGAAACATACAATGGGTTTAGACTTATTGATAAAATTAAATTTATGATTATAGGAATGAGCTTTTTTAATGGGTTTATATATGCAATGAATAAATGGTATGTATAGTTTTAAGCTCAAAACTTAGAAAACAAAATTTCCATTAATAAAAGTTATTTTTTTTTGTAAATTTTTCATTATTTTGAGAAAATTAATATTTTTATTAAAGAGAAAAAAAACAGAAAGTATATTTGTATATGAAACAGAAAAAAAAACATACATATATTCAAACTATACGTGAAAATAATAAGATTCAAATAAGTATATGAAACATGACATAGGGCATAGATATATGGTTTAGGATTATGATTTGTATTGAGAATATACTTAATATTGGAAGAACATATATTGAGAGTTCGTAAAAAGATTCAAGAAAATATATAAATCATACCACTTAATACATACCAAGAGTATTGTGTCCGCCAAAGTACCCTTCACGAACGAGATGTGTCCCAACATGGGTTAAGTCTTCAGAAAGTTTGAGGATCCTTGCCTTAGAGAAATGGACGAGAGAAGTCCATCATGGGACCGAACACGGAGGCAAGGTCATTGGTACCATCTTCGGATGTGTGGTACAGACCAAACAGGCCAAAAGTAAGAAACTGCGGTCGTCTTCAGATTCTTCACGTTCCAAGTTGATTATGGCTTGACCATCAGTCTTAGATTGGCGAGTTGGATGGGAAGGACGCCGGTGGGTCGGTCAGTTCCATCGTTAGGACATGGTTCTGGTCTGAGCTCCAATTCGGACCTACATGGGTCGATGCGGTACACGGCACAGCCAGTATGATCGGTACGGTTGGACGGGAAAACTTCGGTTGAACTGTTCTGAACGGCCTTATCTCCATTATGGTCTGGTTCCATCTACTGAGAAGCATCAGGACCCACAAGAACAAGGCTGAAAAATTTGTAGATCGTAGGTATGAGCAAATCTACAACGACGTGGTTTCTCGGATTGAAGAGCGCCAAACACAGCTGATCCAGTAGTCCCTCGATGGAATATCTGTCACATTATCCACACATGAAGTGGATAATATTTACGATGAGGTACAATTTTTATTATTATTATTATTCATTTAATATAATATTTTATCACTAACTAACATTAATCTACCAGACAAAAAAAAAACTAACATTAATCTTTTTTTAAAGGCCGTCCCTAAGAAAAAAGGATGTAAGTTGGGGATCGGTTCCGTTAACGATGTCACAAAAGCGATATCGTCCTATGGTCAGAGATGGGATGATGAGACTGCTCAGCTGCGTTCTGAGTTGAACGCAACGCGTTCTGATTTGGGCATCACGCAAGCTCATTTGGGTTCACTCGTGAGTTTTCTGGACGTTTTAGTGGCTAGAAATCTGCAATTGGAGAGCATGTTGCAGCAGAGACGGGAACAATTTAGCATTCCACAGCCACACCACGCTCCGGAGGATGAGGAAGATCTAGAGAGAAGGAGTCAAGACTTCTTCCAGGAGGTCCAGAAGAACCCCTAGCTACCTTTTTTAATCTTTTTAATGTATTATAAATTTGAAACTTAAATATTTATAAAATATTTTCGTGCTATTCTATTATTCAAATTTTTAATATTTTTTTTAAAAAATATTTATTTATTTGATTATAAATTTTAATGTAGAAAAAAAAAGAATCAAAGTAAATTCGTAGCTAATTTACGTCGATTTAACAAGGAAAGACTCGTTAGATAGATGTAAATTTACAGAGTATTTTCCGAGGGAATCACCGTAAATTCCTCGTTAAATTTTACTTGGAATTTACATCGAAAGACACACAGATTCGTCGTAAACTTTACGTGTCTTTTACGACGAAAATTACCGTGAACTTTACGAGGAATGTTGTACGTGTCTTTTACGACGAAATATAGTGTGGCCTTTACGAGGAAAGCCTTAAGTGTCTTTTACGTCGAAATATTAAACTCTTCCTTACAACGAAAGTTTTCCTCTTAACCTTATGACATATTAGAGAGCAAATGTGTGTTACGACGGACGTCTGACGACGAATTGACTGTCGTGGTTATTTCGTCATAAAGGGTTAGTTACGACGAAATAACCAAGAAATAGGTCCTCGTTACGTTCATGTTTTCTTGTAGTGTGCATTAGAAGACTTCCCAATAAGTTTTCTGAGAGTATTCCAAGAGTCTTACAAGAGTCTTCTGATAAGTCTTTCAAAGTCCGACTCAGATCTGAAAATTTTGCATATTCAAAAGCATTCAAATCGCCTCAAAACAGAGAAAACTTCAAAAAAAAAAATATTCTTAATAAAAATTAAAACTGTCATATTAGGTTGCATCTATAACTTTTTAAAATCTAATATATAAAACACACAAAATACATATCCAAAAATTTGTACCACTTTGTGCAGAAGACTTTGGAAGACTTCCTAAGGACTTTGTGGGAAGTCTTCTAGCATAAAATGCATTAGAAAACTTGCCTAGAAGTCTTTGAGAAGTCTTTCAAAGTCTGTCTCAGATTTGAAAAATATTCAAATGGCTTCAAAATTGAGAAAAATTTCAAAAATATAATTTTATGCTTAAAGAATAAACAAAACAGTCACATTATGGAGAATCTATAGCTTTTTAGAATACAATATATATAACACACAATAATACATATCCAAATTTATAGACCTACGTTTGAAGGAGTAAAAAATGAGAACCATGTAATGAAAAACCTGCAAAAAGAAGATAAATTAGTGAGAAGACATAAGAAAAAAATGAGAAATATATTTAAAGTTTGGTGTTTTGATGTTTAAAAAGATTAGAGAGAGGTTGGAGAGTTTTAGAGTGAGAAACATTATATTTTTGTTGAAGCCATTTGAGAGGAATAAGGAGAATGTGTAAATTTTCTTTATATATTGAGACAAAAATCTAATTTGGTTAAATATTTTCGATACAAAAGACTTCTTGGGAAGTTTTCTAAGACTTGGCTCTAAATTCAAATACATGGGAAGAATTCTAAATTCTGAAATACATGAGGAAAACTTAAATTCTACTAAAATATAGGATCTGGAAGTCTTTTTGGAAAGTCTTCTGGGGACGTCTTCTAGAAGTCTTCTGGGGACGTCTTCTTGAAGTCCTCCAAACCATAACCTAATTAAATAACTAACTAAATAGTGAATAACAATTCATTAAAATTACAATCAATTTATAAAGTGTTTAATATAACAAAACTAAACACATTTAGGTCAAATTTTTTTTTTAAAGTTAAGATTCCAAAATCTAACCCTAAATACAAATAATACTATAACATATGCTACCAAACCCTAAACAAAAGTCTTCTCACACTCTTCCAGATCCTATAATCAAATAACTAAGCAAAAAAAAACACTTCATTAAACTTAAAAAAAACTTAAAAAATGTTTAAATCAAGTTATTAGATAGTCACTAAACACATATATGTCAAACTAAAAAAGTTTTAAAAGATAATATTTCAAAATATAAACTTAGAAATACCAACAATAAAATAACATATGTTACAAAACTCTAAATCAAAGGCTATCGTGACTCAATCCACATTCACTCATCTATGTTAAAAATAATTCAATTTTAGTAAAATTAAATTTCTATCATTTAGAAATGTTTATTAATACATGATTTCAATTTTTTTCTCTTTCAAAATATTTTATTATAAAATTTATTAATTACTTTTAAGATCTATTAATACATGAGAAGACTTCTCATAGAAGACTTCGATTTAGGTGGGAAACTTAAATTTTTCTACAATTTAGGCGGAAACCTTAAATTCTACTAAAATTTAGGCGGGATATGTGAGAAGAATGAAGTCTTGTGTGAGTTTTCCAGAACTTATAATCATATAACTAAGCAAAAAATACTTCCTTGAACTTTTAAGACACTTGGAAAGTTTTTAAATCAAGTCATTAGATAGTCACTAAACTCATATAGGTCAATTTCATAAAAAAGAAAGATAAGATTTCAAAATCTAACCCTAAAAACACCAACAATATAACATATATTATCAAACCCTAAACCAATGACTATCATGAGTTAATCTACATCCACTCATCTATGTTGAAAATAATTCAATTTTAGTAAAACTAGATTTACATCATTTAGAAATGTTTATTATTACATGATTTTCAATTTTTCTCATCAAAATATTTTTTTTTTAAATTTAAGTCTTCTCACGCGGAGGGTTATAATGGTAAAACTCAATACAGATTTTTTGTTTGGTCATAAGGAGATTGTTGTAATTTTAATAGCATTTTGGGTTAATTTTGCATTTGACTGAATTTGGAATACATTTTTTTATTCAAAATCAAGTTTTGAATCATTTTGACAATTTTTCCTATTTTATATATTTAATATATTCACAACTAAAAGAACATAAACTTTCACTATTTTATTATTTTTCTTACTATTTTATATTTTATATTATTTAATTTACAAATTATATATTTATATTACTATTAAAATTATAAAACTCCAAATTAAAAAGAAAAAGTAGAGCACAACACATAATATAAACCTAAAATCTCCTCAATCGTATCGAGTCACTACATTTGGATGCTCTTCTTGTTTTATTCAACTCATTGCACGCTCAAAATTGCATTTTATTTGTTTTCTTATTATCCCTCACTAACCTTATTGATAAAAACCTCCCAAAGAATACACTCTGAAATTGGTAAGGGATAAGCCTTGCACCGAATGAGCCCGAAAGCAACAAACGATCAAGGGATGTGGATCGAAAGGTGACATAAGAGGAGTGGAAAGTCTCTTGATACTACCCTATAATGACCGTCTCTAGATATGACACACTAGATTAGACCAAGTTAGACTGAAGGATATTACACACCAACAATCATAAAAGTTTTGACCAATGGATATGACACACCATGATCGAAAACAAATTTGAGAATCACTCTCAAGGTTCCAAAAATATAAACTCAACTCTTATTTTATTTCAATAGAGATTAGAACTTATTTATAGGAAACTAAACTTGCTCACAAATCTAGATATTTATTACATTGGAAATGATAAAACAAATGCATGAATGAGAGAGAGTGTTCACAAGGATTCCTTACATGTAGGAGAGAGAAGCTTTTCATGCAATTAACCACCTAATTTTCGTAACTCTTCTTGGACATCAAACAAACCACTTGTTTATGAATCTTTTTGGGATTGTAACTTGATAAAAATGGGCTGGACATGCTACCTAACATTATTGATCAATTTCTGAATGTCTTTCATGTCTATAGCTTCATATATCAGCCCATGATCACATCATACTCCTCCTCTTCAAAAAGATTTGTCCTCAAATCTTGCTCTCCGAAGAAAGAAAAACTTGAACACACACTTCCCAAAAGATCCAGCAGATTTGTAGAACATAAATAACAAAACATTTTTTTTCTCTTTTTTTTTTCTTTAGAAGATGGATAGATGAGAATGGTGGATAAGAGAAGTGAATACCGCTTTCAGAGTGGCTCTGATACCAAATGATAAAAACCTCCCAAGGAATACACTCTGAAATTGGTAAGGGATAAACCTTGCACCGAATGAGCCCGAAAGCAACAAACGATCAAGGGATGTGGATCGAAAGATGACACAAGAGGAGCGGAAAGTCTCTTGATACTACCCTATAATGACCGCCTCTAGATATGACACACTAGATTAGACCAAGTTAGACTGAAGGATATTACACACCAACAATCATAAATTTTTTGACCAATGGATATGACACACCATGATCGAAAACAAGTTTGAGAATTACTCTCAAGGTTCCAAAAGTATAAACTCAACTCTTATTTTATTTCAATAGAGATTAGAACTTATTTATAGGAAACTAAACTTGCTCACAAATCTAGATATTTATTACATTGGAAATGATAAAACAAATGCATGGATGAGAGAGAGTGTTCTTGAAACAACGATTCCTTGCATGTAGGAGAGAGAAGCTTTTCATGCAATTAACCACCTAATTTTCGTAACTCCTCCTGGACATCAAACAAACCACTTGTTTATGAATCTTTTTGGAATTGTAACTTGATAAAAATGGGCTGGACATGCTACCTAACATCATTGATCAATTTCTGAATATCTTTCATGTCTATAGCTTTATATATCAGCCCATGATCACATCACTTATACGATCCCCAAAAGCTCTCCCAACGTATTTTCCCACCTCAAATATTGGTAAACTGTCAATCTGTCATGCTTCTAAATTTGAAGCAAATAAGAGAAGATAATACATCCTTAGATTAGTTGTGCTCAGGTACCTTTTGCTACAAAGAATCTTCAAACAAAATAGAATGCCAACTTTTGCTTTTTGGTAAATGAGAAAAAAAATTTAGGAACGATGAATTGATGTAGTAGTTAAAACTTATGGATGATCTAATAAGAATTGTAGAGATTTTTTTCAAAAAAAAAAAAGAAAAATTTTAGAGGTCACAAGTTAAGTTTTATTTCGAGGAGTATATTTTCAAAAAGAAAAGAGTTTAATTACATCATCTAATCATCGTTCTAGAAAAATATACCCATAAATATAAAATCTCCTAAACGTTTTTTTTTCGGGAATACCTCCTAAACGTTTTAATAACTATTTTCATTTTTTTTGGTAGGATTAATAACTATTTTCATTGTTATCTTTCTAGGTGTTTTCTTGTACCATGTGCAATAATAATTTTCTTAAATTTTAAATTACATTTTAAATAAAATTTTGTTAATATTGTAGATTTTATTATTTTCTTACAGTTTTTAATATAAATTTGATTTAACTAAACATAAATTAAGATCAAATAATTATGTTTATTTTATAGTATATTTAACAATATTTATGTATATATTTAAAGTTATAATCTTAGATAGATTTGTCATCTGTTTCTTTTGTTTAAATATATTAAACCAACTTGCATAAAATTAATAAAAAATTTTGAGATAAAAGTTGAATAATTATCAAAAAATAAAACTAAACATTATTTCTAATATTTTTAAATATATAAAAGAAAATAATCATTTTACGATTAAAATTGCAGAAATTTTTGAAAACTTTTAATAGTAAAAATTGTATAATTATAAAAATAAAATTAAATAATATTTCGAAAATTTTTATGTCATATTTGAATATATTTATTTCAATGGTGATGTATGAATTATTAATATATTCTAAAATTTTTATATTATACAAATCACATTAAATTTAAAATGAATTATTATCATATTTTAAAAAATTTACCAAAAATATATATTAACGTTAAATGTAATTATTCATGTCATATTTAGTTATAAACCATGTCATCAATTTAGTAGTCATGTCACATTTACTTTTGCGAACGTGATTGCCAAGAAAAAATGTCGCAAATCAATTTTTAAACAATGTGTAGGGGATTTAAACAAAAACATAGAGGTTATTCCCTTGTTTTACCTTTTTCTAATAATAAATTTTAATGTTTGTATCTCATCAACTCAGAAACAGTTCAATCTATATTATTAAAACTGAAGTACATTTGAGAGTTGTTTGGAAACTTGGATAATAGTATAAATGAGAATTGTTTGGAAACATGGATAGTAGTATAAATGAGAATTGTTTGGAAACATGGATAGCAGTAGAAAATAATACTTGCTTATCTTAATTGATTTTTTAAAAGATTTTTATTATATTGTTAATCAATTCTAACCCTTCATCTATTATATTTACTAAATAAGTTAATATCATTTATTACAGAAGTACAAAACAAAATTTATTTGTTTTCAATTTTTATTTTATCTTTTACATTCATTTTTCTCAATTTTAATTATTTCTATACAAAATTCAAATCAAAATAATAATTTAAAATTAATTTATATAAATAATTGATTCAAATATATATATATTTTAAGAAAATTTACTAAAATATTTTCCAATAACCATTTAAAAAATATTTTCACTATATATAAGAAAAATACAATACATAACTTAATTAAAAACACCAACTTAAATTATGGTTTTTATATTTCATATTAAGTTTATAAATATAATATATGTGATTATTTATATGATGGTATGTATAAAATAATATTAATTATATGATTACTTATATTATGGTACATATAAAATATGATTAATTATATGATGACATATATATGATATATAATAGTGACATGAAAAACAAAACTTATTTGTTTTCAATTTTTTTATTTTATCTTTTACATTCATTTTCTCACTTTTTAACTATCTCATTAATTATATTTACTATAATATTTTGTCAGGATTATTTACATATTAACTATAATAATTCGACATATTTGAATGAAACCACTCTATTTGTGATAAGAATTCAAAATGGTTAACAATTTTTTTTATTTACTTATGTATCGGTTAGACATGGACATTCGGATAACTATTCAGCTACGAGTTATTTCTGTGGGTTATCATGGTTTTTGAGTTTTGAAACTAGACTTCATTTCGGTATTATAAATT
Source organism: Brassica napus (assembly GCF_020379485.1). Taxonomy (NCBI): domain Eukaryota; kingdom Viridiplantae; phylum Streptophyta; class Magnoliopsida; order Brassicales; family Brassicaceae; genus Brassica; species Brassica napus. The sequence continues at coordinate 2,890,953 of NC_063441.1, read as the reverse complement.
TTCATGTGTGTTTCGAATCGGGTCCAGATGAATTCAGTCTTGATATATACAAACCTACAAATATCCAAAAACTAATGTATTTGACGCCGGTACGGATATTTGTATGAAAAGTAAGAATATTAACAGATTCAATTCGGGTATGTTGAATTCAAATTAAACTAAAAATAACCAATTAACCAAAAGTAATCATATTACTCTATTTGATTCAGGTTCGATTATGATGTATAGAAATCTAAAAGTATTTATGCAATTAATTATATTATGATACATATAAAATATATAATACTAATCATAAAAATAAAATATCGATTTATAAGAAAGTAAAAATTAACACCCGCACGGGCGTGCGGGTCAATCTCTAGTAGTATCTTAAATAATAAAGTAGAGTTTTGTCCCTCATTCCTTGCGCCACGTCATCAGGTAGATGAGGGCAAATTCTGACACGTGGCACTCCCAAATAAACGAACTGGGCTTTTATTAAATTTTGTTATTAAGCCCAGAATTATGTCAAGTCCAAAATTATGTGACTAGGGTTATTTTTCTTCGTCGTTCTTCTTCTTCCCTGCCTCTTCGTTTCCTTTTCCCTGCCTCTTTGCTCTGACATTTATTCTGAGTTTTCCATTCATTTGCTCCTTCATCACCAAGTCTGAGTTATAGGTGAGAAAGTCGATGCTCTATCTATTGATTTATGTTTTGATTCAGATCTAATCCGACTTCTTTTATGGCTTCTTAGATAAGGATGAGAATTAGGAGAAGCACAAGCCAAGACCAAAACACTAAGGTTATCTCTCTTTGAAAAACCCTTGCAGAAACGTCTCACCCATTAGGTATATTGAAACCCATTTTCGCCTTTTCTTAGAGCATCGAACTTGAAGCTTGGATTTTTTTTGTTACCTTTCTTAAGGTTCACACAACAACTTAAAGGAGAGCCAGTGCCACAAGAACTGCTAGATAGACTGTGCGAGCTCATAGCTGTTCTTGCTGGTGGTGCAGCTGCAAAATATGAAGCACTGAAGGTACAAAAACTTTGCTACAAGCCTACAACTAAACTTTAAGTCTTCTTTATGTCCTTAATTTGTATCAAGGCTTTAGTTTGAATTTCTGCTTTTTGTTCCAGGAAGAAGTATTGGCAATGAGCCTTCTCGTAGACAATCCCCTAGCTAGCTGACAATAACAAACAGCTACCCGGTACCCCTCTAACCTTGTATAGCTACACTATCGCTTAAGCATATCTCTACTTAATTAACAGAGCTCCACTTTCATATTAGGAAGATGTTATTGGTGAGCTAAGTACAATCAGAAGAACGTTCAACACGATGGCAAATACCGGAAAATCGTATAATGGCAACTCTACGTATAGAAAGGTCCTTTGCATTGTTGATTCTATAGTGGTTGTCATTTTCTTCTACTTGGTATGCCATTTTTTCCCTCATGACGCCCTATATCATTGATTCTTTACAGGGATGTTACTCTGTGTGTTAGGGACTGGCTCTTACATTCCATAGAAAATTGGAGAGCTATGAGTCGGAGCCCAATGTTGTGCTAGCTACCAGCATAATTTCCAAGACAGTTGGAGGTGAGAAAACTATAACATTCTTATCTCTGACATTTAGGAATAACTTATCCACTTTTTCATACACCGGTTGATTGTTATATTTCTCACCCTCTTTGTTTCCAGGTTCATCCAAAGATTGATAAGATTGGGAGAAAGGGTTTATGCAAAACCTTGGGCTGCAAGAAACTATCAGTATAAGCAAGCAAGAACGCTGCACAGAACCAGATGCTTCCACTGAGATTGATGGTTCAAATAATATTCTGGAGCTAGCACGAGCTGCGATACCCAGAACAACTAACACTGTTACCAAGAAGGAAACAACAGTTTTGAGAAGAAGCTTTGCAACAAAAAGAGAAGAAGACGATGGAGAAAGAGTTGAAATTCAACCTAACGATGATTTCAGAGCATCACTCCTTTGAGGTTTATGGCTTTGTGTTTGATCCCAAGGCAACCTATGAAAGCTATGGGTCTGAGCTGAAAGTAGTGTTACTCACTAGCATCAATTCTAAAGTTGTTGGAGCTAAGAAAACTGAATATATTGTCACATGTCTTGCATATCTATACCTAACGACGACCGCTATACGTGGATATGTTTTGCTTTAATAAAAAAAACACTACTATAAACTAAATTTCCATGATGCAGGCCGGTTATTTCTCAACGACACATCTGGAACCCATAACTACTCAACATATTTGTTAAACCTTTAATAAATGGTCCACCTCCAGTGCGTAAAATATTTGCCAATTGATATCATCATATTGGTACTGTGATGTCACCTTTAATATATTATATCTTCTCCAAATAGAAAGATTCACAGGAAAACATATAAACAATTTATTATCTTCTTTCAAACAAGATAATAAAAAAAAAAACACAAGCATTTACATTTTCTCTCTCAAACATCAACTTTACTTTATGCTTAAATTCCAATTAAATTAACTTTGTTATGACTATTCGGCTTTTTATTCTATTTTTATTGAATCGATTAGTCACAACCACTTTTGTTATTCTGGTTTGAACTAAGCAATTTCAAAACAAAATAATATACTTTAGTCGATAACCATTATCAAATAGATCACAAAATATAATTTTCTTTCAACATATTTTTATCTGGGTGTTTTTCAAAACCAACCCATATTTTCAAGTCAAATCCAAAACCAACCCTTTTTTTTTTGTCCATACTATTCATCAATAAAATTTCCATACTATCCTTATGTTTTTGAATTATTCACAAAATTGCCATTTTTATTTATTTTTTTATTAATTTCGAAATTAACAAAAAATCAAATACACCCTAACCATTTCTTCTTATTTACAAAAATGCCATCATCATCAATTTTTCCAACCACCATGAACCACCATTTTTGAGCTCTAAAGCTCTAGAATTCAATTTTCAACCACTTTTTTTTCTCATTATAACCCAAAAAACTTCATTTTCTCTCATCTCCTCTACATTTCCATCTAAAAAACTCTCATAACTATCATTTTCATAATCACAAACTTCATATTTTCGAGTTTCTTCATTAGTGAATCGTTAAAGATGCTTCTTTTTGCTCATATTTGGAGTTTGGACGGTTGAAAAGGTTGGAAACAAGCTTTACACATGAAAAATGTAACTATTTACATGGTTTTCGTTCTTTTTCAGATCTGTGTCGCGACGGTAGACTGTTTTGTATGTCTACGCCTCCGTGGAGACTTACGATGCAGTCTATTTGTCAACGCACGGGTTAGTTTTGCAATTGAGCAGACAAATTTTTTTTCTAACGCAGACTTCCCCAGTAGTCTCCGTCTTTACCTTTGACAACAAAAATAAAACTTTCGGTAGACTTACTAAGACGTCTACCTAAAAGAGGTTAGTTTTTCATTTGACCGAACTTTTGACTTTTCAAAATAGACTTCAACGGAAGTCTACAAAATGTAGACTGCCAACAAAGTCTATAAAAGGTCAGTTTTGCATTTGACCAAAACTTTGACTTCGTGGAATAGGTTAGTTTTGTGTTTGACCAAAAAGTTTAAAAAGCAATCAAAAATTTATTAAATTGTAGACTTCATATGCAGTCTTCTTATCTTAAAAAAAAAATGTAGACTGCGTATAAAGTCTACTTTTTTATTTTGGTCAAATGCAAAACCAACCCGTCGGATTTGAGAGTAGACTTCACAAGAAGTCTACACACCCGTAGACGTTCATTTTAATCTACTGATTTGAAGTCAAACTTGGTCAATTGCAAAACTAACCTCTTTCAAAAAAATTCAAACATGTAGACTGCATATGAAGTCTAGTTCTGAAAGTCAAATCTTGGATGAATTCTGGTCAATTGCAAAAAGTAACCTTTTTAAATTGTAGACTGAAATGAAAGTCTACATGTACAAAATTACAACTTTTATTCAACTATAGAAAGCAACCCGTAAAATGGTCAATTGCAAAAACCAACCCAAAGAGTAGACCTATTTGACAGTCTACGTCTGTAAACTGAAAAGAACGTCAACATCTTCAGAGACTAAATATTAAGTCTTCATAGAAAAATCTATAAAAATGTGAATTTGTGTATTATTCATTAAATTTTTTCTAGTTTTTTTGTTTGACAGTGTGTGTTAGTTAATCCTAATGGGTTTGAGTGATTTTGAAAATAATTTTTTTTTTATAATTATGAAGGTATAATTCATTTGATTTGACAATGTTGTTAGCTAATAATTGTAGACGTATTTCTAAGTCTTCGTTTATAGTTTTGCTAGTAAGGCTGAGCTTGTTTCAAAGCTGAAGTCGGTGACTGTGGAATATAATTTTACATTTTCAGCATATAAGACAACAAAAACTCTGTATGTGGCTAAGTGTCGTGTTCAAGGATGTGGTTGGAAACTTAGAGCGAGTGTGAAGTATGGGCCAAAGACATTTTGGGTGACAAAATATTCGAAAAAGATGAAGAATCGGAAAGGTTGAAGAATGTTCCTTGTGCATGATGGCTGTACACATGGTAAACTTCTTGAAATGACACAAGAAGATTATGATCTGGACAACAAAATTGAGAAGATGGTGCTAACCTATTCCTTACCAAACATCATTTAAAACAAATGACTCCGAATAGGAATATACTCCTCTTATGCCTGTCACGAATAATCGACAAGTACGGAACTTGATCGAGTTATCTAAGACACACTTTGTACGCCTTTGTGTATCAAGCCTGCGCCAATACACTAAAAAAATTTGGATTGACTATATGTTAAATAATAAGTGTAGACGTTTTTGTAAATCTACAAATGTAGACTGCAGTTGAAGTCTACGTCGTAAATTCTATTAAAAGTGTATTTGTGTATTATTCATCATATTTTTTCATGATTTAATTATTTTACAGTGTATGTTAGTAAAATTTTAATGGTCTTGGATGAATTTCACAATTTAATGTGTTATAATTATACACTTGATACTTATTGCAAATTGTTTTGATTAGTATTATTCTTGAAAATTTTTGGGAAAATTTTGTATAGATTTTCTTCTTCTCACATGTGTGTTAGTTATTATTTTAGCTTATGGTGGTTTTACTTGTTTGGTTGGTTAGATCTTGTGAAAAAATTGATATCTAACAAAAAATTAATAATATCATACAAGTGAAAACAACTAAAAATGAATACAATGTTTATAGATTATGCATTAAAAAATTATTTAAAAATTAATATTTTATTATGAAAGTTATTACAGAGCAATATATTAAAAAGTATTCTTGAGTATGTTTGATTTTTCATAATCTTGATGCTTCAAATAAAGTCTTGGAAAAAGTACCTGCCAAATAAGATAGAGTTATGAGAAAAACATAAGATAAAAAATAAAATCATATTTTAGTAGACTTTTTATTAAGTCTACGTAAAGTTATTGTTTAGTAGACTTTAGTTGAAGTCTACACTAATGGAAAATTTTCATATTTAAAAGTGTGCATTTAGAAAATTTGAAAATACTTTGTTCTGGAAAATATTTCAAAAATGGTTTTTTGTCATCCTTGTAACAAAGCAAAAAGATAATGTATGAATCTATAAATTTAGTTCATTATAAACACAAAATATCTTATAATGAATATATGGAAAGCTTACATTTTTGGGAAGATGATTTGAAAATATTGGAAGAGAATACCTGCAAAATAAAATAAAATTTTAAAAAATAAGATAAAAATTAAAATCATATTTGAGTAAACTTCTAATGAAATTTGCTTAAAATTCAAGGCTAGTAGACTTCATTTGAAGTCTACCAGCCGTAAGTTTTAAGTAGATTTCAAATGAAGTCTACTCTATAAAAAAAAATAGATCTGAAAAATAATACATTAAAAATATGAAATAAGTTTAAATCTAAAAAACTTTTAAAAATATGATTTAATAGACAAAATAGTTATAAATTAAAGACATATTAATATGAATTTTAATATGTAACTTTATTTGAATATAAATACTAGAACACATATTTTAAATCTATAGATGTAAACCTTACATTTCTAGGAGGAGAAGAGAACAACTATGGAAGAAAATACCTGCAAAATAAGATAAAATTATTAAAAAACATAGAAAAAAAATTAAAGTCATATTTTTGTAGACTTCCAATGAAGTCTGCTTAAACTTTATGGTTTAGTAAACTTCATATGAAGTCTGCAAGCTTTAGTAAACTTCTTTAGAAGTCTACACTGTCTGATAATTTTCAGATCTGAAAAAATCTATATATTTTGAAATGTGAAAATAATTTTAAATCTGAAAATACTTTACATAATATAATTTATAAGGTAAACTAGTAGCAAATTAATGTAGAGAGCTTGATCTATAAATTTATTTGAATATAAACATGTAAATACATATTTAAAATCTATTAATCTAAAACTTACATTTTTAGAGGAGATGATGAAATCCATGAGTGATAATACCTACCAAAAAAAGATAATATTGTGAGAAATAAACATAAAATACACATTTAAAATCTATAGATCTAAAACTTACATTTTTTAAAGGAGAAGATGAAAACCATGAATCATAATATCTAAAATGACAAGATAATATTGTGAGAAAGACTTGAGAAAATTTTAGAGAGAAAGAAGATAATGAGAGAGATTTAGAAACAATTGAGAGAATTTTAGAGAGAAGAGAGAAAGTTTTAGAGAGAAGGGAGAGAGTTTTAAGAACTTGTGCAGCCACTTTAGAGAGAGATTGAATAAATTTTGTTTATATAGGGAGACAAAAATGTAACTAGGTTAAAATTTACGATACTGTAGACTTCGTTTGAAGTCTACTAAAATTAAAATTTTGGAGTAGATCTTACTATAACATAGTAGACCTTTTTGGAAGTCTACTATAATAATTTAATTATTGTTGTTTATTCTTTATTATTTTAATAATTTTAATATATGATTTATTAAATTTATTTCTTTATTTTTTAATAGTTATAGTATATGATTTCACTTTTTTATTCTTAAGGAACTTAACTTAGTTTAAATATAATGATTTTTTGTAAAACAAATTGAAAAATATAGACTGAAAAAGACGTCTTCAGATAAATAGACTTTATTGTAGGTCTACGAAACCCTAAACCACAAATATCAAACCCTAAATGTTTTGCTTGATAATCAAAAAGTCTCATTTATACAAAATATAAACTACTAAACATTAATATGCAGATTTAAGTTAATAAAACAAAAAAAAAACAAAATCTAAAATCTAACCCTATGAAATCAACTACTAAAAGACATAACATGTTAGAACCTTTTGTTTCTAAACTATGAACATAGTCTAGCACATGATAACCAAATTAGTATATATTCTTCAAAATTGTTCGATTATATGAAATTTTAATTTATTTACTTCATATTATCCATTATATTGATGATTAATTAAAAATATCACAATAATTATTTTTATACATTTTCAAAATTAAATTAGTAGACCAAATTAGAGTGTAGACTACAAAACAAGTCTATAAAGTAGACTTCGTAGGAAGTCTATATATATGTAGACTTCTTTTATTACGTGTAGACTTCCAAAGGATAGAAACGTAAAATATATTTATGTTTTTTGTTTGGTCATAAGGGTGAAATAGTACTTTCACTACTCCTTTAGGTTGGTTTTGCATTTGACTGAAAGTGGGGTACACTTTTACATTTGACTTGAATATTTGGGTTGGTTTTAGCAAATGTCCCTTTTTATCTTCATATTTTTAAATATATTTTCTTTACTAATACCATAAAATAAATTATAAGTTCATTTAAAATAAAACATATGAACCCGGCGCGTAGCGCCGGAAGACCACTAGTTAGCTAGATTACAAAACTCGGCAAAATTAAATATTTTTTTCTAAAATTGATTATTTAGATAACGATTCATAAGACTAGTCATGTTTGGTCTATTGTAGTTCACACGGACATATCAGGTGACACGGCGGGATTGAAAATGTGCTAAACACCAGAGGGTTCTAAGGTGATGATTGTTTCTGGTTTTTGATTTTTGTTTTTTCAAAAACTATTTTTATTCCAATCAAGTTTTAGCTTTTAGTTTTTGTTTTTGTAAAAACCATTTGATTTCCCAATCAAGTTTTTAAGCAAATAGGTTTCCTAAAATTTAGGGAAACTAATTTTTCAAAGTTTTAAGCAATTTACGAAGAAAAATCAAAACCAACTTGTATAGGGTTTTAATGGAAAAACTAATTTGTCTCTTTTTGTAGAAAGTGCTAAATTTTAATTAATTAATAATTAAATAAATAATATTTTCATAAAGATAAAATTGCGCTACAAGTTTTTGTACATAAAATATCATTTAAATAATAATGTAAAATAATTATTTACATTTCAAATCTGTAAAATAATTTAGATATTTATATATATTATAATTACTTGTAAGGAATTCGTTATTTATTTCTATAAACAAAATTATTAAATAATTATTACAATTATTAGACACATTAAAAATAACTAAAATTATAAAAATAAAAAAGTTTTATTAATTAAAAATATTATAGTAATTTTAAAAATAGCAATTCCAGATTAAAAAATAAAAGTAATTTATATAATAAAGTTTACAAATAGTTTCAAAAAATTTATATTTTAAATTTTGCATAATTTATAGATATTTTTATTTTTATTCTAATATAATACTTAAGTAAAATAATTTTAAATATGTTAATGTATTTTTTTATTTTTAATTAACAATCACTATATTTGATATATTTTATTTGTAACTTCTATATATGTTATTGCTATTTTTTTAAAAAAATTTAGTAGTCACATTTAAAAAAACTAAAAATACTGAAAAACTACAAACCAAAACTAAAAGCTAGAAACCAAAACCAAAAGTTAAAAACAAAAACAAAAACTTAAAAGTCAAAAAACAAAATCTAAAAACTAAAACCAAAATCTAAAAACCAAAAACTAAAGCTAAAACTAAAAAAATTTATTAGTCAGATTTTCGGTCCGGTTACCCAAAAAATGTTTGACCCATAGCTACATTGAATTTTGTAGTAATACTATTCATTAACGTTAATGGATACAAGGATCCAATCGAAACCCATTGCACGCACTCGACTTTATTCGTGGTGCTATACTTTTAACAAACTGGCTAGTGAACAAACACCATCTTTTTATTGACATTTAGGAAACGATTAGGTATATCTTTTACAAATGTGGCATGGGTTTGCGATGCAGATGAAATGTCAATACCAACTGTATATGTCATTTTATTGAACGTTTTTAAATATCTTTAAAACATACTAAACACACAATAACTTATACTGAACTAAAAAAACAACTTGTACTGAACTATATTACAGACAATATATGATTACTTGAAGCACATTGAATTTGACATGAACAAATCACTACAATAAAACAGCAGTATTCTAACGGACGTTCCGACGGAAAATGAAATCCTCGGAAAATCCCGAGCAATTTCCGAGGATATTCCGAGAAAACACAAAATTTGGTTTCCTCGGAATTTCCTCGGAATATACCGACGGAATTCCGAGGAAATATCATTCCGTCGGAATATTCTTATGGAATACCGAGGAAAATTGTATTCCTCGAAAAAAACCGATGAATTCCGAGGAAATATTATAGACGTTAGAGAGCCGTTGGAGAGCCGTTGGGGGATTTTAAAAATTCCGAGGAAATTCCGACGAACTAGCCGTTGACATCGGAATTCCGTCGGAATTTTCTCGGTCTGTCGGCAGGATTTCAACTATAAATACAAGCACCCCTCTTCCTCTTCATTCACTCTATATCTTCATCCTCCCTCTCACTCTCTTTACACACGAATTTGATTCTTAAAAAACATGTCTTCTTCAAATTATTTTCGTTCTTGGATCGATCGACCTCATTTGGATCCGAACACGAGATTGCTTACTGAAGAATACCAACGAGGTATAACCGAATTCATGGGGTTAGTTCACCGACAACCGGAAGCAAAAAACAGGTATGTTAAGATGTTCTTGCTCTAATTGTAAAAATAAAAAGGTTATTAAAGAGTGGGATGTTTGGACTCATCTATATTTGAGTGGGTTTACACGAAGTTACAAAATTTGGTATCATCATGGGGAAACTGATTATGAACATGGTAGTACTAGCGAACCTCAACCAGCGGTTAGATTAGAAGAACCAATTAGAACGGATGTAGATTATGGTGTAGGTACTGAGCAGATGGTAAATGATCATTTTAGAGGGGAAGATTTACCCAATGCAGAAGCTAGGAGATTTTATGATATGTTAGATGCTGGAAAGCAACCATTGTACGAAGGTTGCAGAGATGGTCATTCAGCTTTATCATCTGCTACAAGATTGATGGGCATTAAAACGGATTATAATTTGGCTGAAGACTGTGTGGATGCGATTGCTGATTATGTTAAAGGTATTCTACCCGAATATAATGTAGCTCATGGCTCATACTACGAGGTTCAGAAACTCGTAGCTGGTCTTGGTTTATCGTATCAGGTAATAGATGTATGCAGAGACAACTGCATGATTTATTGGAGGGCGGATGAACAGCGGGTTTCATGCAAATTTTGTGGGAAGCCTTGTTATAAAGATACGAGTGGAAGAGTTCCAGTGCCATATAAAAGGATGTGGTATTTGCCTTTGACGGAGAGGTTGCAGAGGTTGTATCTGTCTGAACGCACATCGCAACCAATGAGATGGCATGCGGAGCACTCAACAGATGGTGAGATCAGACATCCTTCAGATGCAAAAGCGTGGAAGCATTTCCAATCAAAGTATCCCGACTTTGCGTATGAGAGAAGAAATGTTTACCTTGGATTATGTACTGATGGTTTCAGCCCGTTTGGCAAGAGTGGAAGACAATATTCTCTATGGCCAGTCATTCTTACACCATACAACCTACCCCCAAACTTGTGCTTGCGACGAGAGTTTTTGTTTCTCTCGATTCTCGTTCCCGGACCAGAGCATCCTAAGAGATCACTTGATGTGTTTCTTCAGCCACTAATATATGAGTTGCAACAACTATGGGCTCAAGGTGCTGAAACATACGATGTTTCGTATAAAGAAAACTTTCAAATGCGGGCAGTACTAATGTGGACAATAAGTGATTTTCCAGCATATGGTATGTTATCTGGATGGACAACGCATGAAAGGCTATCATGTCCATATTGTCAAGGTAACACTGATGCTTTCCAACTAAAACACGGAAGGAAAACGTGTTGGTTTGACTGTCACAGTAGATTTCTACCACCAGATCATCCATATCGTAGAAGTAGGAATTTGTTTACGAATAACAAGAGGGTGTTTGACAGTCCACCTCCGGAAATTTGTGGGAAAGATTTGAAAACACAACTGAGAGATTTTGGTGCAGAAAGGACGCCAGACGTCGGTGGACATGAGCGTTTTCCGGTAGATGGTGTTGGAGACCTACATAACTGGCACAAAAAAGTATTTTCTGGGATCTGCCATACTGGGAGGATCATCTACTAAGGCATAATTTAGATGTCATGCATATTGAGAAGAACTTTTTTGACAATCTCATGAACACGATCCTTAATGTTCAAGGTAAAACAAAGGATAATTTGAAGTCAAGACTAGATTTAGTCGATATATGTGCTCGTTCAGAACTTCATGTTTATGAGAATGGTAGGGCTCATTTTCCCATATACCGACTTGATGCAGCGGGAAAGGATGCGTTCTTTGATTGGATTTCAAACGATGTGGAATTTCCAGACGGTTACGCATCTAATTTGCATAACTGTATCGACAGAAAGGAAGGAAAGTTTACTGGCTTGAAAAGCCACGATTGTCATGTAATGATGCAGCGCCTCCTTTCGTTTGCCTTCAAAGAACTATTACCACGAAATGTTCATGAAGCAATTGCAGGGATAAGTGGTTTCTTCCGCGATTTATGTACGAGATCAGTGACTCTTGAAGGTATTGAAAATTTGAAGACTAACATAGCCGTGATTCAGTGCAACCTTGAGAAGATATTTCCTCCAACATTTTTTGATGTTATGGAGCATCTTGTTATTTACCTGGTAGGAGAATTGGAACTTGGTGGTCCTGTGCAGTATAGATGGATGTATCTGTATGAGCGGTATATGTTCCATTTGAAGAAGATGGTGAAAAATTTAAGTAGGGTGGAAGGTTCTATAGTCGCACATATGATCAATGAAGAAACTTCAAACTTTGCCGAGTATTACTTTCCAGCAGAAGTTCAGACCAAAAACAGAAGACCTGCTCGGCATGATGATAGAGGCGAACGGGCAACATATCATGTTACGGTTCCAGACATTTTCACAGACGTTGGACGACTTAGCGAAAAACCAAAGGACCGTCGACTTACTGATCAGGAGCGCAGTCATTTGCAAACATATTTGCTCACCAACTGCGAAGATGTTCTTCAATATGAGAGGATTTTCATGGCAGAAAAGCGGTTCGAATATAGATACGCCACAGAGGACGAACTAGAAGAAATGAAGCAGAGAGAATTTGGTGGATGGATGTTTACTTATGTGAGTGCTGGTTTGGCCAGAGGTGAAACATTTGACGATTGGATACGCGAGATAGTCGTTGGACCAAACTTTGTTGTGAAGTCATATCCGAGATTTTGTACTCGCGGATATGCATTCACAACTCAGAAGAGGAGATGTTCAAGTACGACTTATGATGCTGGCGTTTGTTCTGCATCAGGAGATGATGTATACTACGGACACATACATGAGATTTTAGAAATCAAGTATTTGGGCATGGTTGGATTGCGCTGTACTGTTTTCTATTGTGATTGGCACGACAACACTCCAGATCGAGGTGTGAGAACAGATGCATTTGGTGTTACATCAGTAAATTCGAGACGGAAGCTGCAATATTATGATCCTTTTCATTCTTGCTTCTCAGGCCGATCAGGTTTGTTATATCAAGTACCCCCGGGTAAGGAAAAGAGATGATCCATGGGTTACTGTTACAAGACTCAACCCGAGAGGCCGAGTTCAGGGAAGTTCTGAGCTGGAAGACCCACTACAACCAAGCACATCCGGCAACTTAAGTGCAGCAGAAGATTTAGGTGGAGTTGACCTTGTAGTCGATTTAACCGACTTCGGAGAGGAAGCCGCCGTTCACGTAGAGGATGAACCAGTGATTGGAGAGTTTCACCAAGATCCAGATTCAGATTCATCTGGTGATGATGACTCGGAAACAGACTAGCGTCGACCTTTTTTTTTTTTTAAATATAAATACCGAGGAAATTCCGAGGGCAGATAGGTTTTCCTCGGAATTTCCTCGGAATAGACCTTGTCGATTTAGGGATTTGATTATATATTCGTTTTCCTCGGTATTTCCTCGGAATTTTCTGAGGAAATTCCGACGAAGATAGGGTTTTCCACTATTTTCCTCGGAATTCCCTCGGTATATTCCGAAGAAATTCCGAGGAAGTAGGTCGAGCCCGACCTTCTTCCCCATTTCTCTCCGCCGCACTCTCTCTGCGATTTCGTCGACTCCTCTCTTCTCCCTTGCGATTTCCGGCGCTTTCTCTCTTCTCCCTCGCGATTTCCACCCTAATCCTCATGTATGAACCCTATCCCACTCTCTTAGGTCAGATTTGTATGGTTTTTAAGTAGATTTGATGATTTTGGAATGAGATTTATAGATTTTTGTTAGGGTGAATGGTAGGATTGTGTAAAATCGAGTTTGATTATGTATTTTACTTGATTTGAATTTTTTTTTTAGTTTTTATTAATTTTGTGGTTATAAAAATCTAATTTGTAATTATATATATATAATATGAAAACATTTTTTATATATAAAATCTATTTTTTTGCATTTTAAAATCATTTATATATTTATTAAACATTTTTAAAATCTATAAAACTTTTTTTGTGATTAAAAATCATATATATAATATTTAAAATCATTTTTTTTGTGGTTATAAAACGTTTTATGTATTTTATATATAAAATATAAATTTCTATATTTATTAAACATTTTTAATATTATTAAAACTATTTTTTATGTTTATTAAACATTTTAAATATTTTTAAAACTATTTTTTGTAATTATTAAACTGTTTTTGGGATTTATTAAAACTATATTTTTAATTTTTAAACTATTTTTTATTTATTAAAACTTTTTTTGTTAATTATTAAACTATTTATATTTTTGTGATTAAAAACTATTTTTTTAACTATTTTTTATTTAAACTGTTTTTTTTTATTATAATTATTTGAACTAATTTTTAAATATGTTTTTTTTTAATTTACAGGTCTAATGATGATCAGACCCGGCCTCGACCGCGTCTTAGTCGGGGTGGTATGGGGAGCTAGTCTCGGGGTTCGTCCAGCCATAATCAAGATTCCGTTTCGCCCCACAGCTCCTACCATACATCTCCCTCTCCATTACCCGCTCCTGCTGCTCCCGCTCCCGCTGCAGCACCCGCTCCTGCTCCTCCGGGTCCTCCGGGAGTGATGAGTGTTGCGGAGTTGGGTCGACAGCCCGGTCGTGACCATCTTCCCTATCTCACTGAGTATCCACATGGACATGGTCAAACATGGTATTAAACTTTTATTTTTTCCTTAAAATTTTATTCATTATTAATAATTTATTTTTTTTATTAGGTTCAACCGATCCGAGAACGGGATCAGCGACTGGATCAACCGTATGATGTACTCGGCCCTCGACAAGGGACATCCGACTTTCACTGACTTCCCTCCCGAGAAGCAGCATCTGTGGTTTCGTCAGTTTGCGGTAAGTATTCTAATTTTTTACTTATATTTTTTATTTATTAAAACTATTTTTTGTAATTATTAAACTATTTTCTATATTTATTAAACATTTTAAATATTATTAAAATTATTTTTTGTAATTATTAAACTATTTTTGGGATTTATTAAAACTATTTTTTTAAATTATTAAACTATTTTTTATTTATTAAAACTTTTTTTTTTGTAATTATTAAATTATTTATATTTTTGTGCTTAAAAACTATTTTTAAACTATTTCAGCAAGAATTCAACTGGAATTCCGATGATACGCTATCTATCTATCATCGTTTCGTCCATAAAGTTATGGACAACTATGGGAAGCAGATGTACGAGTGGAAGAAGAAATGGGAAGCAAACAAGGTAGTTTTTAATTTATTAACAATTTTTAATTTATTAAACTATTTTTTTAATTATTAAAATTTTTTTTTTTTAAATTAAAAGGTCCCAAAGTCGATGAACGACACGGTCTGGAAGGACTTGTGTGCGCATTGGGATAAGGAAGAGACGAAAGAAACTTCTTCCACCAACTCCAACAACTGCATGAGCGACCGTAAAGGGAAGGGCATCTACAAGCATAACTTGGGTGCTCAATCTATTGCCACTCTGGGGAATCGCATGGTAAGTTTAACCGTTTTTTTTTCAATTATTTAAGTTTCAGAATTTTATTTTTTGTGCATTTCTTCAAATTTCTAATGTTTTTTTTAATTTATTTTTTTTTCAAGGCGGAAGAAAATGAGGGCGAGCCGGTTGATGATCTCGCCCTAATGAAAAGGGTGTATACCAACAAGAAGACCGGTCAGATTGATGATGGTCTTGTGAGGGACGTGGTCGACCTGGTCCAAATTCAGGTGTATGACGAAGTGTCTCAGCTTCAAACCGATGATGACGATTCGACGGCTTCGACCAACTTGTCCCGGGTTCGAATCAACGAAATCGTTGAATCGGTAAGTTCTTTTTTTTTTAAGTTCAATTCATTTATTTCTTGATTTTTATTTTATCATCTTTTTATATTATTTAAATTTGGTTAATTAATATTTCAGTCGGTTCCAAAGAATAAGGGACGTTTGGTCGGTTTGGGTCGTCGCTCCCGGTCGGCTGCTCCTTCTTCTGCACCACCGCTCTATGTTGATCCAGAAGTACTTACGGCTCAGCTGAAGGACAAGGATGATCGGATATCTGCGTTGGAGGCTCAGATGGCAGCTCAACAGGCGGGCTATGAGACACAGAAGAGGCTGAACGAGCAAATGATGGAGATGATGAAGAGGATGTACCCGAACGAGGTGTTCCCGAACATTCAAGACCCGTAGTTTTTTTTTTTTTCAAAAACTCTGAATGTTTTATTTTTGTTTGTACAACTTTGAATATTATCTAATATGTTTTCAGTTTTAATTTTAATTTTATATTTTCGAATTTAAATTTCAAAAATTTTAATTTAAAAAAAAATTAATTTTTTTTAAAAAATTAATTTTTTTCCGAAATTCCGAGGAAAAAGCACCCTCGGAAATTTCCGACGAACTCTTCCTCGGAAAAAGTCGTCGGAATATACCGAGGGAGAGTTCCTCGGAAATTTCCGAGGGAAAGAAGTTCCTCGGAATTTTCCGAGGGCCACGTTCCTTGGAAATTTCCGATGAACATTCCGAGGAACGTTCCGACGAACTTATGGTCCTCGGAGTTTCCTCGGAATTTAGTTTCCTCGGAATTCCCTCGGAAATTTCCGAGGGAATTCCGAGGAAATATGAAATTCCGAAGAATTATTTCCGAAGACTTTTTTCGTCTGTATGTCCTCGGAATAGCGTTATTCCGACGACATACCGACGATTTTTTCCCTTAGTATGCCGCTGTTTTCTTGTAGTGAATATACAAGTCTTTTTTTCTTTTTTGGGTGTAAATGTTAAGAATATACAAGTTTTTGTTTGAGATAGATCAATATAAAAACTTTTTGGACACCCTACATATATATTCAGACGTACTTTACAAGATAACACGAATAACATATTGTCAGTTTTATATGTTGTATTATAGATATTTTCTTGCATAATAGCAAAGAACTTTACAATCAGAACAAAACAAATGGGCTATTCTTCAATATAACAATAAAACAAATCAATATTAATAATGTAGTGGAGAAATAAATAATTAATTTATTGTTTGATAAATTTAACATTTTAATAAAAGGAAAATATATTCAAACAAACAAATTGTCGTGATGTTTTTAAAAAATTAACGCAATCTACATTATATCAATCAATATATTCATTTTTGGGGATAAAATCAATATATTCATATAAATTAGTTACTTATGTTCAACAAATATTATATATATATATATCTAGTATAGGACAGATAGAACCTACACTACATATATAGAAACTGAAGCTATTGATATATACTAACGAACCACATTTCTCAGATCAAGAAACCTTAAGCAAATATAATGGTTAATACATTTGCACAATATATAAAATAACATATGTATTGATTCAAAAGCAAAGCATCAAAATCTACAGAATCGAAGACATTTTAGCTAGTGATGCAAAGGGTTTGGACCGCTAGGTACTAGCCGTTCCTCATCGTTATACAAAGAACCGGTTTCTTCTCCGGCCAGGCTTTGACTTCGACGTTGACGTTGAGTTCGATCTTTGATCTTGATAAACGGTGTAAAGTCAAAATTACTTGCTAGAATTCTCTTATGACTGAGACCAATGCCTGATTTACGCGTGTACGAGGTTGTAAATGCAAAAGAAACAAGAAGAAAGACGAACATCACAGAGAGTAGAGAGATGTGGAAGAGGAAACTACACGGCTTAGGGTGTTTCTTCATAGCCTTGTAGAGGAACTTGTGATGAAGAAGGATGAGAAGCAAGAGCGCTCATGGAGAAAGAGAGAGAAAGAGAGGTAGATAAGATAAATGGTTAGAGAAAAAGGATATGGGATTTATGGATTTTAAAAAGTGTTTATTTTTGTTACTCTCCAAGAAATTACAGCTTGAATCGAGTTTTAAATAAGTTAGGAGAATAAAGTACATGATAACTTATTTAATTTTTAAAGTTATGATATTGAGTAATAGTTGGCATAAACGTGTGGGATTTGTGTATGTGATTTGTGAAAAAGTTGTATGAAAATGAGTGCAATAAAAGAGTAAAAATGTTACTTTACGTTCAAGGAAGAATGGGAGGCGGAGTGGTGCCATTAAAAACGTTAAATTGTCAAAGTTTTGAATTTATTACATTGTACTTTGGTATGGTATGACCTAGTTTTTTGTTGGCGGGCACGTTTTTTAACTTTACATCTTTAATTCATAACATATTCGTTACAATTTCGGTATACGGTTCGAATTAAGCCAAAAAGTAGTTTATAGTGAGATTTGAATTAATTGAGCTGTATAAATAAGATTTGAATATTGCACTGCACATCCGTCCATTATGCACGGTGGTAGTTGACTTGGTGATCATTTTTGTGATAAAAACTCGTTTTTATCAACTATATATAGCTTAATGCTTTAACAAAAATAAACTATATATAGCTTAATAGCATATTTCACGTTTGCTTATCTATAATAGCTAGCATTATTTATTATATGGTAATTAGATATTTATTATGTATAGTTGAAACTTCGAATACGTGAGTTCTATAGGAGAAGACAACAATAAGAACTATATTTGGTTTTGATTGAAACTACAAAATTTCTCTCTCACTTGAAGTCCTTTCAATTTCTCTCTCATCGTATTTATCTTTATGAAGTCACTTGCCATCATCCTTGGATGAACTACCAATGCAATAGGATGGACTCAGCGGCGGAGGGAGAGAATGCAGAAGGGGGGGGGGGGCAGCTGCCCCCTATGAAATTTTGAAATTTTATGAATTTCCATTGATTATTTAAAATTTCTAGGTTTAGGTGATCAAATTTCTTCTAATGCCTCCTATAAATTTAGGTCAAATCTTGTATTGCCCCTGGTTAAACCATTGTCTGGCTCCCTCACTGGATGGACTGGTCTTGCTGGTATCACAGAAATCTATGGATACTCGCAAACTATATAGTCTCATATCCATAATATACTTTCTGCCTAATTTCCAAAGAAAGTAATGGCCTCTTTCCATGAATTCAATTATGTTTGGTTTCTTCTTATAGTCCATGTAGTAACCTTTTCTAGATATTTGATTCTTTTCAATGTTTACATAATATGCACTCAACATTGTAAGTAAGATTTGGTGGCATAAATATACTACACATGCATGAGTATGAAAATACGCAAATGTTGCATTGAAACGGACATTTTCTTAGAATTTACTCTAATATATCTCATATTCCCAATCTTTAGGCCTCTTTTCATATTAAATTACGTATTTGTTTACTTAATTATTTTCATATTGACATTTATTGAAATTTGAAACCTACAAGAAACAAAGCGCCTACAGTTCTTATGCCGTACATTACGTTAAACGTGATTCATTCCCCAGCTGTAAACCAATTATACATTCAGCTATATAATTTATCTTCGGTACAATATTGATTAGAGGTGGATTACATATGGGGCCTATAGAAGGCATCAACTTAGAAACTCAATTAGCGTGTCGTGTCCAGTAAAGGCCCAAAACATTTATTCTAAATGAAAATAAAGCTAAAATTTACATATATTATTGGTAACAATGTTAAGATATATTACCGAGTTTTTGAGTTCGTTACAGAAAATACATAAATAACATGAAATAAAGAGACATAAAATAAACTAACACATATTCAATTTAACTAAGTAAGGATTGATTCAAGCTAAGCATACAACCAAAATAGAACACCACTTGCCACAAAATCAAAACCTGCAGTGATTACGAGAGATGAACCCGGTAGATTAACAGCGTACCCGGTAGATTAACAGCGTACCCGGTGATCATACTCTTAAGGATCAGACTATCAAGAACAACTTGTGGATACATCTTAAATTGCAGCTTCCGCAGATAGAACTTCACCTGAGATAGAGAACACCCACAAAGGCAATAACGAGCTTGATTTGGAGAAGGAGCAACTAGTACACGCCACAAGCCATCGAACATGCACCAAAATGACCGCGACCCCACCAAACTAGGGAAAATGACGACGCCTTCAACCAACCGAGACGACTCACCCACACGGAGAAGGACAGACAAAGGAGGCAAAGGAACGAGAAAAACCCGAACCCAAATCCAGATCTTACGCCAGATCCAGACCACCGCCACCACGAATGACCAGAGAGAATCCTCATCCACTCATCTGCCTTGTTTCTCCGGATATCAAAACCCCATAGCGCCAGATCTAGCACCGCGATGACGTCGAAGATTCAGAGACCCAGAAAGGAAACGAAGGAAGAGAAGGGAGAGGAAATGCGAAGAGGAAAAAAAGCAAGGAAGAGAGGGGGGGGGGGGGGGGGGGGGGGGGGGGGGGGTAGAGCAAGGAGACGAGAAGGTCACCGGCCACCCAAACGGCAGAGAAAAAAAGTAGGTTTTCTAGAGAGAATTTTAGAGGGAAAAATTGACGAGAGAGGTTTTTTATCCGCTGTTTTTCTATTAAAATTTACATATATCATAAAACACATGTTGAAAAATATAAACATGAATGACAAGTGCAAAAAAAACAAAAACTATACAAATAATTACATCTAATAATAAAATTAGTATTGGATCGTGTAAAACAACCTTGAAGTAGAAGATAGTTGTATTTCAAACAATTTGGGACGTTAATTTTGTTCAATCAAGATTCATGAGAAGTTGAAGCCGGTTTAAGGTGGCTTCGGTTCAAGACGATTGGAGATTGAGATGATCGGTTTAGTAACTCGAGGGAGACGTGATCTAAATAGTTTTGGAAAAGAAGGAGAAATATATGGAAAGAAGATTTGGGAGAATCTTCATATTGCCAAGAATATAAGGAGAGTGTGAACCGGAGAAAAGGTGTGCTTTCGAAGATATATCAAGGCATTAGGGTTTTGAGAAAAAGTGAGTGAACTCGAGAACTGTAAGGGTAGAGATCGGGATATAATTCTTGAGTTCCTTGGGTAATTAAGGAATGGTCAGTCGTGATACACAAGTGTGTGTAGTCATAGCAACCTGATTAAACAGAGATGTTAAGTTTGTTTAAACGATTCTTAATTAGAGTATTTTTTAGGAATCTCGTGTGTTCAAAAGTATTTTCGTATGGTCTAAGTTCAAGTTTCTACATTTGGTATCAGAGCGGTCAATCTCTTCGATGTCTACATTGTCTACATGTTGAGATCTTGGGAAGAACATGGATCATATGAAGGAGCTAATCGCAGTACATAAGCCAATCATGCTGGATGGATCAAATTTCGGACACTGGAAGGTTAAAATAAGGTATATCATTTGTGGTATCGATGAGGAGGCTTGGGCTTCTATTTTTAATGGCTGGACTGAACGTACAATGATGAATGAGAAGAGAAAGCAAGTGTCCAAGCCGTTGGAGCAATGGACGACTGAAGAAAAGAATGCGTCAAAATGGAATTCAAAGGCAATTTCCACCATCTTCTCTACCATTTATATTGATCAATTCAAGATCATACAATATTGGGAATCGGCCAAAGATGCATGGAACACACTAGTGAACTACTTTGAAGGAGATTCTAGTGTTAAGAGGACTCGGCTTGACCATCTTGAGACCAAGTGGGAGAATCTAAGAATGGAGTAAGACGAACCCCTTGGAAGCTTCACAAACAAACTGAACATGATTGCAAATGAGGCAGCCGTGCTGGGAGAAAAGTACAAAAAAAAGAAGCTTGTTAAAAAACTTATCAGATGTCTTCCCAAGCGGTTTGAAGCTTACAAATCTGTCATCAAGGCGACCATGAAATTGTATGATACCAAGTTTGAAAAATTGGTGAGATTACTCATGTCATATGAACTGGAGCGGACCAAAGATCAACCTCCTTTTGTTAAAGGAATCACATTCACGGCGAACGCTGAAGATGAAAGGGTAAAGAAATTGAATGCTGATGTCAGTCTGATGGCAAGGAGCTTTAATAACATGGTGAGACAGCTTGACAAAGGAGTGTCAAGGAGTTTCAGACGTCCGCAATCAATAGAGTGAGTTCTCCATCAAAGATCTATGTCATGTGTATCATCAAGTGTACTACGTCTGCAGTACTAACTGGATTCCATGGGAGGAGTCAGAGGATAGGGTACGCCAGCGTCTTTGATTGCTCGGTTCTTTGGTTATGAGGAAGCACATAAAGTTTGGTGAACTGATACTGTCTCAGATCCACAATGGTGTTGTAAACCCATTGGATAACTCTGATATCTGTCTTCCGAACCTCATTCATCGGATTCTTGCGCATCAGAAAGAGGCTGGTCACATGATTGGTGATGATAAGCTGATGGGGGAGCCAAAGTGTCTCAGTGAATGTGTTTTTATCTGACGAGTCTCACATTCTGGGGGAGAAGTGTATGTCATGCATGGTGCTTAGCTGCATCCATGCTCAGTTGTGTTTGGCTTTGTTTCTGATTCAGTATAAGACTGTTCTAAGTCATATGACTCTTGAAGTATTATGATGCATTGTGTTAACTGAAAGGGTGATGAGCATTCGAGCTTATTTGAGAGTGACTAATAAGTTTAACTCGGTGTTGTGAGTCTCTGTGTGACATGTTTTGCAGGTTCAGGAATGAGTGACTCACACAGATAAAAAAAAGGGGAGATTGTTGAATCAAGATTCATGAGAAGTTGAAGCAGATTTAAGGTGGCTTCGGTTCAAGACGATTGGAGATTGAGATGATCGGTTTAGTAACTTGAAGGAGACGTGATCGTAATATAAATAGTTTTGGAACGGAAGAAGAAAGATATTGAAATTATATATTGGAGAATCTTCATATTACCAAAAATATAAAGAGAGTGTGAACCGGAGAAAGGGTGTGCGTTCGAAGATATATCAAGGCACTAGGGTTTTGAGAAAAATGAGCGAACTAGAGAAATGTAAGGGTAGAGACCAGAATATAGTTCTTGAGTTCCTTGAGTAGTTAAGATTGATCAGTTGTGATACACGGGTGTGTGTACTCACATAAACCTGATTAAACAGAGATGTTAAGTCAGTTTAAACGATTTTTAATAAGAGTATTTTTGAGGAATTCGTGTGTTCAAAAGTATTTTCATATTGTCCAAGTTTTATTTTCTACAAATTCAAGCCTTGAACCTTTCTTATGCCGAGACTCCGTTATAGCGATATTATGGAAGGAGGAAGATTTTGAAGCTTAGACTCAAGTTTTATAAAGGGTGTGCTGAGGCAAACTAAATAAAACTTACATATTATTTTTATTTAATGCTATTGTGGATTGTTCATTGTCGCATCATTCAGTTCTTGGTTAGCATATACCTAATATTAAATATGTTATCAAGTCAATTAATTAAATGAAATACGTTTAAATAAAAATTCTGATCAAATCTAACTCTCTAGTTTGTTGAAACCTAAAAGCTCTCTACACAGACTCAAGCTCCGCATCCCTCATTGCATCTAGATTTGAGGCCTTCTCCGGCCGGCGCTCCTCGCCGTGCTGTAAGAGGACCTCCTCGAACTCTCCTTTCAATTATTAGTGCTTTTGTAGTCTTTTGAGCCTCAGAGGAGATGGCTAGTGATGAAGCGTTACTTTGACGGCATTGGTTTCTAGATCTCAAGCGGTGGCTTGTTGATGGCTCGGTGACGTTGGCTTCTGTGTCATGGCGTGCCCTCTCCGCCTGTGGATGATGTTAAAGCTGACTGTAGATCTGAGGGCTTTTGAATCTGGTTTGATGGGACCGCCTTGCCGTTTGTTGGTTAATCTTCGTCTTTGACTCCTCTCTGTTGTGGCTTAGTATTTAATGGTTTAGTTATGTGTAGTTAAGATGAGTGTGTTTGTGGCTGGCTTGTTATGTGCTGTTGCTTTAGCTCTTCTGGTGGTCTTATGCTTGGTCTGGAGTGTCGATGCTAAACCCTATCTGTTTTTTGGTACGCGGTGGTTGTTTTAGCTGGTTCTGATGTGGGATCTTAATTGCTTGGGTTTGGTCTATCAGTCCTTCAAGTGAGGCATCAGAGGTTGCCGGAGTTTTCCCTACAGGTCGTAGCATCTCATCCTCAATTTTATAGGAATTTAAAGAGTTCTCGTAAGGCTGTTAGTGTCTTTTGAAGGACAAGTTGATTTATTTGGTGTCTTGGAGTTGGTTTGGTCGTACGACATTGTGTAAAGGAGCATGTTTCTGGTCTTCAGGTTGGGTCCTTCGCCTGTGGGTTCCGTCTTTGCTCTCCTTTTGAGGCGTCCGGTTTTTCCCTAGTGTTGTCTCTGGTCTGTCTACGTCGCTCTTCCTTTGTGGTTAAGTTAAAATTTCAGTGGTGTAGCAACGAACTCAAGAAGTTGTGCGGTCCTTTGGTTTGGAACCGACGGGTTTTTCCGGATTACTTGGTAAGGGACCGAGGAGCCTTTGCTCAATCAATGGGTCTTTGAGCAGTTAATTTCCAAACGTCCCCCTTCCCCTTTCTTTGGCTGCTCGGGTTGTAGATGTGTTCATTTCCTGGCTTCTTTTGATGAAGCAGTGGTAAGTCTTGTTTGTGTTTGGTGGTTCCATGGTGGAATTGTGTTATAAGATTGGCTATCAACCCTAATAATTTAGGTTGCATCGCTTTCTCAACTATTATGGCTTCTGGTTTCGCTGATCTTCACCAAGCTTGAAGTTTATTGTTGTGCTCCATCTCGCTTTCTTTATCTTATTTTTTCTTTGTTCTTTGTAAGTTATTGGAGTTTGTGTTATCTCCAAACATTGTTTCTGGATGGTTTTTTACCACGCCGGTTATTGGCTTCGCAATCTTTGCTGCTTTGTATAAGTTGACGTTTAAAATTAATATAAATCCAATAGATGACAAAAAAAAAAAGAAGAAAATCCTGATCATAAAATACATTAAAATACATAAGCAAACACCATTCTTTGTTTAGTGTACTCTTTGTTTAGCATTAGAAGCATCAACTGGTCTGAACCAAAAAGAGAAGCATCAACCGAAATTTACCAAATCTCTACAGAGTGAGGATCATTTCAAAAGAGAGAATGAGAGTAGTCGTCAACTACAAGAATCTTATCTTGTGCATACTCTTTACTTATGAGTGACATAATAGAAAACGAACCCAACTGATTGATGCTTGTGAATAAGCTAAAGTCCCCATCAACCCTCTTATCCTTTTGCACCAAATTCAGTCAAAAAAAAAGAAAAGAAAAAACGATCTTATCCTGCGCATATGCCCACTTTTATCCTGCGCATATACACACTCTCCACTACTATCGTGCACTTCTACAAAATTTAAACACAAAAGAATTTCACAAAACTCCAAAAAGCAAAGAATCTGACCCATTCACATACGTTTCACAAACACTATCATGCCCACCACACGATTAACCCAAAGAAGAGAGAAAAAAAAAAACAGAGAGAGTGAGAGAGTAAAGAGATTGAAGCAGAATCTAAT
The DNA here is from genome assembly GCF_020379485.1 of Brassica napus. Taxonomy (NCBI): domain Eukaryota; kingdom Viridiplantae; phylum Streptophyta; class Magnoliopsida; order Brassicales; family Brassicaceae; genus Brassica; species Brassica napus. The sequence goes on along the minus strand of NC_063441.1, from coordinate 2,865,741 downwards.
GGAGAGTGTGGCAGTGACATGGAGCAGAGAAGAAGAGAAATCATTCGAGAACGCAATTGCTATGCATTGCGTAGAAGAGGAGATAACAGAGGATCAATGGATGAAAATGGCGTCAATGGTTCCAACCAAATCATTACAAGAAGTCAAGAATCATTACCAAATGCTTTTAGAAGATGTCAAGGCAATCGAGAGTGGACAAGTCCCATTGCCTCGCTATCAAAGAACAGGCGAGGAAGCTGCAGCAACTTCTCCGGCGAACAGAGACTGTCATTCCTCCGGCGGAGGCGGATCAACGGAGAAGAAACCAAACCATGGAGTCTCCGGGATAAGTAGCTCCAATGGCGGCGGAAGAAGTAGTTCCAAACTTGAACAAGAGAGGAAGAAAGGGATCCCATGGACACAAGAAGAGCATCGGTTTCCTCTTCTTCTTCCTCAACTCTTTTATAAAAGTGAAATAACGATGTTGCCTTTATTCAAATGCTCTGTTTTTGTTTTTGTTGTTGAAGGTTGTTTCTTTTGGGTTTGGAAAAATTTGGGAAAGGAGATTGGAGAAGCATCTCAAGGAACTATGTGATCACAAGAACACCAACTCAAGTGGCAAGTCATGCTCAAAAATACTTCATCCGGCTTAACTCAATGAACCGAGATCGAAGAAGGTCTAGCATTCACGACATCACTTCTGTGAACAATCAAGCTCCCGCGGTTACAGGACAACAACAACAACAACAACAAGTGGTTAAGCATAGACCAGCTCAGCCTCAGCCTCAGCCACAACATCACACAATGGCTGGATTAGGGATGTATGGTGGTGCACCCGTGGGACAACCTATCATCGCACCGCCTGATCATATGGGTTCAGCTGTGGGAACACCTGTGATGCTTCCACCTCCAATGGGAACTCATCATCATATTGGAGTTGCTCCTTATGCTGTACCTTCTTATCCGGTTCCACCATTACCACAGCAACATCCAGCTCCATCTACTATGCATTGACAACAACAAGTGGTGAAAACTGACACCACATTGTACTGAATACTTGTGTACATTTTCTCAAATTGAACAGTGAGAGAAGGAACAATAACGGAGACTGAGACGAGCAATAATAATGTACAGCAGAGGAATCTGTTTCTTTCCATTTCAAAAATCATTGTTTTGGGTATATTTCTGTCTGTAGAGAGAAAGATATATAGAGATCTTTCTTTCTTTCCTCTTGACCTTAAAGAGTTATTGTGAAAATGACATGCTAAAGAGCAGAAATGTAGAAAGATGTGAAAATAGAAAACATAATAAGAAGTATCTAATGACTAGAAAATTTCACCAGGCATAGGAAGATCAAATGATAGTGTCAGTAAAGTTTTATACCACATCCATCGGTATGATGAGCAGAGAATATATCAGATATATATCTTAAAAGAGAATAAATCTTACAGCTGCCAGTTTGGTGGTTTTATGAGAATCTAAATATCAAATTAACCCAGATTTAACTATAACATTATTACATTACTTATGCAAAGAATATAATATAAAGAACTGAAATGGCTATGTTGTAATCTGAGGACATTTTTTAAAAATGGGAGGGAGAGAGAAAGAGTAAATTCCAACGTTTAAATTTTTGTTTCAAAAGTAAAAAGTTAAGCTATTGCCCGTCGAACCTGGGTCAGCCAGCATGACAAACAGAAATACTAACCACTATACTACAACAACTTGATACCTAAGAATATCATTGTTTGGTTATGACTATATTATAACTTTATTTTATTTGTTAGCTTTAGCTTCCCTTACTCACTAGGACAAGTCAAAATTAAACATGTGCATGCACAATCAAAAAGCAGGATTATTCGCTCTAATAGACAATTTGTAGAATTGACTCGTTCAATAAACTCGTTTCGCTGTGGTCAAAGAGTACGATGGATATTGATTGGGTATTGTAAAATCCATGGACGTTTTTCTAGGTGATACTAGATCGCGTCATTACCTTTGCGGTTAATCTCTTTAGAGGTGAAAATTGTTGTAGATTAATGGAAAATATGATGTTGAGAAAAAAAACAGACAAGTTAAGTTAACTACCTCCATAAAACACAATAAGTTTCCAAAAATGTTTCTGAAGTCAATAGCTTTTGATTGATTGAATTTTACTTTAGTTTTGTGGTACAAATATATGAAGTTGGATACTCAATTTATTGTTGCGGCTATATATAATTCGCTTGAGTCTTTGTCATGTTATTTATATATATATCTGTATGAGGTAAGGCTTTGATGCAGAAATACCTTTTTTTTTTTTTTTTTTTTTTGTCATCAGCATAAACAGACTCATACAGACTCTGTGAACCAAACTGGGAGATGTCGATCCATGTGAACGACGAAAGACGGCTGCTTCCTGACACTACGTGCTAGGCTATCCGCCTTTGTATTTTGCGTTCTTGGCACATGGACAATCTCTGAGCGGGAAAAACTCTCTTTCAGGACTTTAATATCATCTAAATAACTTGCAAAAGCTGGCCATTCTTCTGGTTCCGAAACCATCTTCACCAATTGAGAACAATCCGTTGCAAATGTAACCTGAAATTGTCGTAAGTTCCTCATACACTCCATTGCCCAAAGTAATGCTTCCATCTCCGCATGTAGAGGAGATAGACTAGCCCTAACATTCCTTGCTCCCATCAAACTCTCAAAACCTTCTAAAGTACTAAACCACCCCTGACCAGAGAAACCGCTATCCTCCTTCCAGGACCCATCTGTGAAACACCATCTTCCTTGGTTTAACGGTACTGCCGAACCCTCTACATGTGGCCCTGCTCTCTGTTCCTTCACTATTTGCGCCTCAGCCCATAGTGTGGACTCTGTTTCTGCCAGTTTAATCGTCTCCCTTGGATCCATATCAAGGTTACTAAAAACTTTATTATTCCTTCATTTCCAGATATACCATAGAATCCATGCAAACTGATGATCATCTAGCTGCGGAGAAATTCTCCAAAAAAGATGATCCATGTTTGTAAAAAGAGCTCCTGTTGGAAAGATAGCGGGATTTGATGGTATCTTGGATAGCGCCCAAACCTGTAAAGCTGGAGGACATTCAAAAAATACATGATTAACAGATTCCTCATCAGCGCCACATCGTGCACAACATAAATCACCATTTATCCCTCGCGCTAATTTGTGCCATAAAACATTTTTCAACTGTCCATTACCTTTTCATTTTTTTTGTTGCAATTTTTGCATTAAAACAGATATTTATCCCATCAAAATTTAAGCGAAAAATCTATTCTCAAATATACTGGTGCAATGTTCAACCCCTTCACCCATTCAAAATATTTATCTAAGTATAAATACTATTTTGATTAAAATATTAAGGATGTTTACAAAAATGATACAAATTAATTGTGTTATTACTAGAATGACTCATATTTTTCAAAAATTATTAGAATATTTTCTGGTCGAAATTGCCAGTATCTATAGTTATAACAAAAAAAACATTACCAAAGTGCCCTTAGCATTTAGTCATTGGTAGATAGATTTTTTTTCTATCGACTAATAAGTCTGTTTATAAAAAATTATCTGATGTTAATTTTATTTTTTCTAAAATTTTAAATAAAATATAATTGTAAGAGATCATGTAATAGTAATTTTTCTTTATTAAAACCCAAAAAACCATAAAACAATATCTTTGTAATAATAATTTTCCTTTTTTTAAATCTATTTTAAACCCTAAACATAAGAAAATGGTATCATATTTTTTTGACATCTCATAATCTTAAAATTTTTATTGATGCATGTCACGATCATGTTAATCAACAATTTTGAAGAAACGATTTTTATATAATAAGATAAATAATTTTGACGTCATTATAAGATAACTCTTGTTATTGTGATATTATGATTTGTTATTTGTTTATAAATCAGAATATTTACTTGATTCTATTATCCATTAACACTTTGTTTGGAGGTAATTATAAATAAATTTTATGAAGTGTTTGAATATAGGAGTCATTCAAGTTGAAGACTATCTTTTAGTTCTAATACTTGCCAACTCATAGTTATATATTGCTCTAAAAACACTGAAACCGGTATATATTAATCATAGTAACCGGACAAGATTGATCATTATGCACTTCTGGTTTATTTTGGGTTGTTAAAGTAAGAAAGTATTGAGTATGATATGGAGTTATACAAGAGTGTCTTATATACACGGCAATACGGCATTGTAGTAGGGTTTATTGACGAGAGTATATGGTTTCCTTAAGCATAGAAGATCCTAAATCAATCATTGATCCTTAATAATAGGTACCATATAGTTCAAACTTTAACTGTGTACAAACATTCAATTCAGCTTACTGCGTTTTGTGAAACCAATCTGAGACGTTAGCCCCTTAAAATCATGATAAACTCTACACATAAAAGACTTGTCCAACGTTTCAAAGGGACTCATGAGGAACATTGAAGATGACGTTGTTCCCTCTACAAATCTTTTTAAGGAACGCATAAACATAATTTATGGCAATCTTCTTAGGAAGCGATGAATTTCTTCTTGCTTTCACGACAGTGTTTCCTTGAATATGAACAACCCCTGAGTCTCTACCACTCTTTAGAAACTCCAGCTCGTTTGTCTCCTCCTCACCCACCGCTCTGTCCGGGTAGTAGCTAGCTGCATTGATCGGTATATCAAGGGGGATGATTGTGTCCAGTGTTGATACCGTGTAGTCCACCATCGAAGAGAACATGTCCATGTCGTTATTGTTGATCAATACTTCTCTGGACTGATGCGGCTGGCTGCAGATAGAAGCACTGCTGCTGTTGCTTGAGTTCGAAACTGGCTCCATCATTCTTTCCATTTGGATGAAAGAGAACAGGTTGTTAAACAGCTTGTTCTCGAAATCGTCGTCTTTCTTCTGTAGATCCTTATAACCGTACCTGTTCAACGGCTGAGAATTACTTAAGTGCATTATAAGTCACAAAAGTAACCATGAAAGTACCTGGCAACACAGCGGAACATTCGGAATGTCTTGGATCCGATTCTCTTCACTAGAAACCTCTCTTCTTCAGGGACAGTATAGACAGGGAGGTACTTGACGCAGACAAAGACTACAACTGAATGAATCGCCGGGAGGTTAGTGATGACATGAGAGAAGATGTGAGGAACGCCACTCGCTAGCTCTGAGTAGACTATCCCTATCCCCGGGACCCGGACAAGCCCAAGACTCGGGCCAAGGCTGATGATCCAGCTCATTGAAACTTTGCTATGCACTTGGAACTCATATCTCTTGATTTTTACGTAATTCCAGACCAGCATTACAACAAGTAAGACCGCTGCTATGACTAGCGGAAGCCAACCACCTTGGTTAACCTTTAAAAGAACTGCCGAGAAGTACGCGCCTTCAACCATGAGGGACAGCACGGTGAATACGAGGATGAGAAACCAGTTGCACCGCCATACAAGTAGCATAAGAAGCACCATGAGTACTGTAGTCACAAGCATCACAACCGCGACTGCGGTCCCTATTTTCATCATGATACCAAGACAGTCAGTCAGAGGTTTTATCTATTAGAGACATAGTCTCACCCATCCGATGTTGGAATGGATCCCAAGTAATATATAAGATAGATAGGTCACTCCTCTTAACACCAATTGGTTTTAGGTTGAAAGCCCATCTAGCTTAACGTTATCAACATGGTTTAACATGAGCATCATACCGTATGCATTCCCTATTTGGTTTTGATTCTTGAATCTAGCAGTGACGGCTATGCAACCAACCATGAGTATCCAGTTGATATCCGGGCTATAAATCTGACCAAGAAACTTCTTCGAAGTATGAACGACTTTCACTGGAGGAAAACACCCATGAGCCACAGCCTGCTTGATTATCGAATATGTCCCTGATATTGTAGCTTGGCTTCCAACAACTGCAGCTCCTGTGGCAACTATAAACATTGGCCAATATATACTATCTGTGGAGTCAAAGCAAAAGAGATAAAAGTTCAGCATGATTAGGCACTATGACTTTAATCAGTAAGACAAGTTTTATGACAAACCCGGGATAGATTCATAGAATGCATTTGCATAGTTATCTTTGTTTTTGACAAGGTACGCAGCTTGGCCACAATATGCTAAAAGAAGACAAGGGAACACGAAAAGCGTAAAGGCAAGCTGTATAGCTAATAAAGGGAAATAAGCAATGTCGTCGTATAGTGCCTCTGTCCCTACATTTTTAAAAGATGAAACAACAAAGAAGATGCATTTGAAGATCAGTTGAAAAAAGAGGCTAGGGGCAAAGAACAAACATGTTTAGCATGTAACCTGTTATGCTGAGCAGAATTCCGCCAAGCGAAACCCAACCATCTCTCCCTCTCCGTCTGAAGTACATGTATACATATGTCGGCGAAAAGGCTTTTAAAACGCTTGTATCGTATATGCAGATGTTGTATAACCCAGTGCCTCCAATAAACAGAAGTCAAACAAAGACAATAGGTGCAAAGAGCCATGCAACTTTGTCCGTACCATACTGCTGCATACTGAACAGACCCACCAAAATAAGAACAGCGACGATCACAACGGTGTCTGAGAAAATAGAGTTGGGGAAGGATTAACAGAGATATGAAAACAGCAGAATCCTAAAAAAAAAGACTAACACGAGAATATACCGCTACTCATCTGTGGATTGTTAACTTTGATCCCACCAGTAGCTGAAAGAACTGAAGCGGGAACTAACACTCAGTAACCTGTCATCTATGAATCCATGAAATGTAAGCAAAGAGAGATCTACATACCTGAGATAGCCGGGGTAAAGATGCCATCACCAATCGTCATACAAGTCCCTACAAGAACAATTATCAGAAGCGCTCTCTTCCTAGAGTCTTTCTTCTCCAACCAGTTCATGGTTTTCGCAGCCATAGACCCCTCAGGCAAGAAAGTACGTCCATATGTCGTGAGCTCCTGGTCGCTACGTTGCTGGTCCGGGATTAGTTTCAGTTTACCATTTCTGCATAGCAACGAGTAAATAGCTAGAGTCCCACCTGCACATACATTTCATTAATTCAAGAGCAGCTAAATTTGTAGTGGTTTTACTTACTTTGAACATATAGTGAGTGGGATCCTACCTTGACCGTTGTCGTTAGCTTTGCAGACAATGAAGACATATTTGATGAGAGGGATAAGCAAGAGGGAGTAAATGATTAAAGAAAGTGCTCCAATTACATCTTCGGTGTCATTTATTCCATCAGGGAATGTATTGTAAAACACGTACAAGGGAGATGTCCCCAAGTCGCCATAAACTATCCCTAGACTCTGGAAGGCCAACCTCAGAAGCATCAACGTTGATAAACCCTGTAGACAATAGATGAAGTGGATAAAAAATACTCAGCTTCTTATCTCTTTCACTTATGTATATGATTGAATTAGCTTCTGAAATGATGTCTCATAGAATTTACATCTCTTTTTTTTTTTTTGATAACCTTGGTGGTGTGATCCAAAAACTCTCTAGGCCCCAAGAATAATCACCACTAGATCTGCAGTATCTACATTTTTTTTTACCATTTAATATGTCTAAGGTGGTCGACCCAGATGACTGTACTCACAACTGTCCTATTTACCAATAGAATTTACATCTTACTCTTAGGATGTTATTCAGTCATGAATTTTATACATAATCAATTGTTATCCGATTGGTATTCTTAATTAAAGATTAAAATTGGTGTTTTGTAAACCATGTTTACTATTTTCATACACAGTTTTGTGTTATTCAATCAAAGATTAATTTTAAGAATTTTACTAAAATCCTATATTATTCAAAACACTTTATTTTTCGGAAATCTTTGTATAGTATAGTCCCTAAAATGAAACTCAATTGAGCTTCGTGAATAAATTGCTGGGAAAAAAATTGAAGGTATAATACACACACATACACATATTCTCTTGAATTTTATCAAAATTGTAAGTGTTGAAGGCTATATAAAACATCAAAATAACTCTTAATCAGTGAATAACAGTCCCCAAACATATAGTTACGTTATTCTCATGTCACAGCCAAATAAGAACTAGCTTGAAAGAAGAGATTTGCGAATTCTCAGAAGAAAGAAACAAGATCCAGAAAGTTCTCAATTCTCAACCTTGATCATGTGAATTGTTCATCTCTCTTTGAGTTAATTGAATTCAGATAGTACTCAAAACTATAAACATTGATTATTTTGTTTTAAACTAATACTCATGTTTATGTCCTAAGTATAGACAAGAAGAACTTTACAAGAAGAAAAAATGATAGGTTATGTATAGTATTTACCTTTTCTTTCTGCATGTTCTTGAGCTTATGTGCTTCTTCATCCATTGGCTGATCAAGTTTCTGCTCTAAATCCCACATAGCTCCTACGTTTCGCCCTTCTATTGTTTCCTCTCTTTCTCCTATTTCCGCCATTTTTCTTTGCCCGGATACAGCAAGAGAGAGTTTGAAATTCCCAAAATTTTCAGGCAAAGCTAAACCTCTATGGATCAAATTTGCTGGCTATGAGACAAGTATCTACGTGTTTTCTGCTTGTTAGTGGAACTAAATGAAGTGGCTTTGATTTATGAAAGAGGTAGCAATATTTAGTATCAACTATGTGAGAAGTTGATTAATATATAGGAGCCAAAGGAAAAGACCTACCATTTGAAAAGAAAAAGTCTATAAAATGTTTAATATATTAACAATAAATAAATAATATCAGATCAGTCAAAAAATAATCAGATTACGCGACGTAAACACGGACTGGGGAATAATTTGGGTTTTGTAGTTTTGTTAACCATGTTCTCTGATCTCTTCGTCTGTTTCAAATAATAAAAGGACAACAACTTACTTAAAAGCTACAGATAGAATTGTACCATATGTTTTGGGTTTATTTTATTCATATGATACCGACGACCACACTTTACCATTACGGTATTACCAAGAATATGCTCGGCTCTAAGTTATCGACTGAGTGGCCATAGCACCATTAGTGGTTCGTGGTAGCTTGTGGCACCAAGTGGCGGAGGTACGTAGAGAGGAGGGAAAGGAGCTGGCCCATATGAATTATTGAAGAACCTTTTATTTTAAGTGATTTTTGAAATTTTTATGATTAAGTGGCAAAATCTCTTGTAATGCCTCATATGATTTTAAGTTTATGATTAAGTGGCACCCAGTGGCGGAGGTAGATTTTATATTACCCTGGTGGACCTTTTGTCTGGCTAGAGAGCCGTGCCCACCTTGAAGTGAAAAAGGTCTTTGTCTAAGACTCCTTTATAATGACAAAATTTTGGGGCCCCTAATGTCTATTTTTTTTGTATTTAGTAAATATAATTAGTTAGATTTAAACTAGATTTGAGATTCAGTTTTTGTTTGAAACTATTTTTTGTTATAATCTGTTTAAAGTCATTAATTTCTAAGTTCTAGCCCATGCAAATTAGGATGATTTGCCGAAAAAATCACAGAAATAAAACTTGATGCAATTTTGTTGATTTTTAAGGTCTTATCTATTATTATCTAGTTATATATTTTGGGGTGTTTTCAAAACCAACCCATATTTTCAAGTCAAATCCAAAACCAACCCTTTTTTTTTTGTCCATACTATTCATCAATAAAATTTCCATACTATCCTTATGTTTTTGAATTATTCACAAAATTGCCATTTTTATTTATTTTTTTATTAATTTCGAAATTAACAAAAAATCAAATACACCCTAACCATTTCTTCTTATTTACAAAAATGCCATCATCATCAATTTTTCCAACCACCATGAACCACCATTTTTGAGCTCTAAAGCTCTAGAATTCAATTTTCAACCACTTTTTTTTCTCATTATAACCCAAAAAACTTCATTTCTCTCATCTCCTCTACATTTCCATCTAAAAAACTCTCATAACTATCATTTTCATAATCACAAACTTCATATTTTCGAGTTTCTTCATTAGTGAATCGTTAAAGATGCTTCTTTTTGCTCATATTTGGAGTTTTTGGACGGTTGAAAAGGTTGGAAACAAGCTTTACACATGAAAAATGTAACTATTTACATGATTTTCGTTCTTTTTCAGATCTGTGTCGCGACGGTAGACTGTTTTGTATGTCTACGCCTCCGTGGAGACTTACGATGCAGTCTATTTGTCAACGCACGGGTTAGTTTTGCAATTGAGCAGACAAATTTTTTTTCTAACGCAGACTTCCCCAGTAGTCTCCGTCTTTACCTTTGACAACAAAAATAAAACTTTCGGTAGACTTACTAAGACGTCTACCTAAAAGAGGTTAGTTTTTCATTTGACCGAACTTTTGACTTTTCAAAATAGACTTCAACGGAAGTCTACAAAATGTAGACTGCCAACAAAGTCTATAAAAGGTCAGTTTTGCATTTGACCAAAACTTTGACTTCGTGGAATATGTTAGTTTTGTGTTTGACCAAAAAGTTTAAAAAGCAATCAAAAATTTATTAAATTGTAGACTTCATATGCAGTCTTCTTATCTTAAAAAAAAAATGTAGACTGCGTATAAAGTCTACTTTTTTATTTTGGTCAAATGCAAAACCAACCCGTCGGATTTGAGAGTAGACTTCACAAGAAGTCTACACACCCGTAGACGTTCATTTTAATCTACTGATTTGAAGTCAAACTTGGTCAATTGCAAAACTAACCTCTTTCAAAAAAATTCAAACATGTAGACTACATATGAAGTCTAGTTCTGAAAGTCAAATCTTGGATGAATTCTGGTCAATTGCAAAAAGTAACCTTTTTAAATTGTAGACTGAAATGAAAGTCTACATGTACAAAATTACAACTTTTATTCAACTATAGAAAGCAACCCGTAAAATGGTCAATTGCAAAAACCAACCCAAAGAGTAGACCTATTTGACAGTCTACGTCTGTAAACTGAAAAGAACGTCAACATCTTCAGAGACTAAATATTAAGTCTTCATAGAAAAATCTATAAAAATGTGAATTTGTGTATTATTCATTAAATTTTTTCTAGTTTTTTTGTTTGACAGTGTGTGTTAGTTAATCCTAATGGGTTTGAGTGATTTTGAAAATAATTTTTTTTTTTAAATATGAAGGTATAATTCATTTGATTTGACAATGTTGTTAGCTAATAATTGTAGACGTATTTCTAAGTCTTCGTTTATAGTTTTGCTAGTAAGGCTGAGCTTGTTTCAAAGCTGAAGTCGGTGACTGTGGAATATAATTTTACATTTTCAGCATATAAGACAACAAAAACTCTGTATGTGGCTAAGTGTCGTGTTCAAGGATGTGGTTGGAAACTTAGAGCGAGTGTGAAGTATGGGCCAAAGACATTTTGGGTGACAAAATATTCGAAAAAGATGAAGAATCGGAAAGGTTGAAGAATGTTCCTTGTGCATGATGGCTGTACACATGGTAAACTTCTTGAAATGATACAAGAAGATTATGATCTGGACAACAAAATTGAGAAGATGGTGCTAACCTATTCCTTACCAAACATCATTTAAAACAAATGACTCCGAATAGGAATATACTCCTCTTATGCCTGTCACGAATAATCGACAAGTACGGAACTTGATCGAGTTATCTAAGACACACTTTGTACGCCTTTGTATCAAGCCTGCGCCAATACACTAAAAAAATTTGGATTGACTATATGTTAAATAATAAGTGTAGACGTTTTGTAAATCTACAAATGTAGACTGCAGTTGAAGTCTACGTCGTAAATTCTATTAAAAGTGTATTTGTGTATTATTCATCATATTTTTTCATGATTTAATTATTTTACAGTGTATGTTAGTAAAATTTTAATGGTCTTGGATGAATTTCACAATTTAATGTGTTATAATTATACACTTGATACTTATTGCAAATTGTTTTGATTAGTATTATTCTTGAAAATTTTTGGGAAAATTTTGTATAGATTTTCTTCTTCTCACATGTGTGTTAGTTATTATTTTAGCTTATGGTGGTTTTACTTGTTTGGTTGGTTAGATCTTGTGAAAAAATTGATATCTAACAAAAAATTAATAATATCATACAAGTGGAAAACAACTAAAAATGAATACAATGTTTATAGATTATGCATTAAAAAATTATTTAAAAATTAATATTTTATTATGAAAGTTATTACAGAGCAATATATTAAAAAGTATTCTTGAGTATGTTTGATTTTTCATAATCTTGATGCTTCAAATAAAGTCTTGGAAAAAGTACCTGCCAAATAAGATAGAGTTATGAGAAAAAAAAAAGATAAAAAATAAAATCATATTTTAGTAGACTTTTTATTAAGTCTACGTAAAGTTATTGTTTAGTAGACTTTAGTTGAAGTCTACACTAATGGAAAATTTTCATATTAAAAGTGTGCATTTAGAAAATTTGAAAATATTTGTTCTGGAAAATATTTCAAAAATGGTTTTTTGTCATCCTTGTAACAAAGCAAAAAGATAATGTATGAATCTATAAATTTAGTTCATTATAAACACAAAATATCTTATAATGAATATATGGAAAGCATTTTTGGGAAGATGATTTGAAAATATTGGAAGAGAATACCTGCAAAATAAAAAAAATTTTAAAAATAAGATAAAAATTAAAATCATATTTGAGTAAACTTCTAATGAAATTTGCTTAAAATTCAAGGCTAGTAGACTTCATTTGAAGTCTACCAGCCGTAAGTTTTAAGTAGATTTCAAATGAAGTCTACTCTATCAAAAAAAATAGATCTGAAAAATAATACAATAAAAAATATGAAATAAGTTTAAATCTAAAAAACTTTTAAAAATATGATTTAATAGACAAAATAGTTATAAATTAAAGACATATTAATATGAATTAATATGTAACTTTATTTGAATATAAATACTAGAACACATATTTTAAATCTATAGATGTAAACCTTACATTTCTAGGAGGAGAAGAGAACAACTATGGAAGAAAATACCTGCAAAATAAGATAAAATTATTAAAAAACATAGAAAAAAAAATTAAAGTCATATTTTTGTAGACTTCCAATGAAGTCTGCTTAAACTTTGGTTTAGTAAACTTCATATGAAGTCTGCAAGCTTTAGTAAACTTCTTTAGAAGTCTACACTGTCTGATAATTTTCAGATCTGAAAAAATCTATATATTTTGAAATGTGAAATAATTTTAAATCTGAAAATACTTTACATAATATAATTTATAAGGTAAACTAGTAGCAAATTAATGTAGAGAGCTTGATCTATAAATTTATTTGAATATAAACATGTAAATACATATTTAAAATCTATTAATCTAAAACTTACATTTTTAGAGGAGATGATGAAATCCATGAGTGATAATACCTACCAAAAAAAGATAATATTGAGAGAAATAAACATAAAATACACATTTAAAATCTATAGATCGAAAACTTACATTTTTAAAGGAGAAGATGAAAACCATGAATCATAATATCTAAATGACAAGATATATTGTGAGAAAGACTTGAGAAAATTTTAGAGAGAAAGAAGATAATGAGAGAGATTTAGAAACAATTGAGAGAATTTTAGAGAGAAGAAAGAAAGTTTTAGAGAGAAGGGAGAGAGTTTTAAGAACTTGTGCAGCCACTTTAGAGAGAGATTGAATAAATTTTGTTTATATAGGGAGACAAAAATGTAACTAGGTTAAAATTACGATACTGTAGACTTCGTTTGAAGTCTACTAAAATTAAAATTTGGAGTAGATCTTACTATAACATAGTAGACCTTTTTGGAAGTCTACTATAATAATTTAATTATGTTGTTTATTCTTTATTATTTTAATATTTTAATATATGATTTATTAAATTTATTTCTTTATTTTTTAATAGTTATAGTATATGATTTCACTTTTTTATTCTAAGGAACTTAACTTAGTTTAAATATAATGATTTTTTTGTAAAACAAATTGAAAAATATAGACTGAAAAAGACGTCTTCAGATAAATAGACTTTATTGTAGGTCTACGAAACCCTAAACCACAAATATCAAACCCTAAATGTTTTGCTTGATAATCAAAAGTCTCATTATACAAAATATAAAAACTAAACATTAATATGCAGATTTAAGTTATAAAACAAAAAAAAAAACAAAATCTAAAATAAACCTATGAAATCAACTACGAAAAGACATAACATGTTAGAACTTTTGTTTCTAAACATGAACATAGTCTAGCACATGATAACCAATTAGTATATATCTTCAAATTGTTCGATTATATGAAATTTTAATTATTTATTCATATTATCCATTTATTGATGATTATTAAATATACAAAAATTATTTTTATACATTTTCAAATAAATTAGTAGACCAAATTAGAGGGTAGACTACAAAACAAGTCTATAAAGTAGAATTCGTAGGAAGTCTATATATATGTAGACTTCTTTTATTACGTGTAGACTTCCAAAGGATAGACTCAACGTAAAATAATTTCTGTTTTTGTTTGGTCATATTTGAGGAATTCGTGTGTTCAAAATTTTCATATTGTCCAAGTTTTATTTTCTACAAATTCAAGCCTTGAACCTTTCTTATGCGAGACTCCGTTATAGCGATATTATGGAAGGAGGAAGATTTGAAGCTTAGAACTCAAGTTTTTATAAAGGGTGTGCTGAGGCAAACTAAATAAACTACATATTATTTTTATTTAATGCTATTGTGGATTGTTCATTGTCGAATCATATCAGTCTTGGTTAGCATATACCTAATATTAATATGTTATAGTCAAGCAATATTAAATGAAATACGTTTAAATAAAAATTCTGATCAAATCTAACTCTCTAGTTTGTTGAAACCTAAAAAAGCTCTCTACACAGACTCAAGCTCCGCATCCCTCATTGCATCTAGATTTGAGGCCTTCTCCGGCCGGCGCTCCTCGCCGTGCTGTAAGAGGACCTCCTCGAACTCTCCTTTCAATTATTAGTGCTTTTGTAGTCTTTGAGCCTCAGAGGAGATGGCTAGTGATGAAGCGTTACTTTGACGGCATTGGTTTCTAGATCTCAAGCGGTGGCTTGTTGATGGCTCGGTGACGTTGGCTTCTGTGTCATGGCGTGCCCTCTCCGCCTGTGGATGATGTTAAAGCTGACTGTAGATCTGAGGGCTTTTGATCTGGTTTGATGGGACCGCCTGCCGTTTGTTGGTTAATCTTCGTCTTTGACCCTCTCTGTTGTGGCTTAGTATTTAATGGTTTAGTTATGGTAGTTAAGATGAGTGTGTTTGTGGCTGGCTTGTTATGTGCTGTTGCTTTAGCTCTTCTGGTGGTCTTATGCTTGGTCTGGAGTGTCGATGCTAAACCCTATCGTTTTTTGGTACGCGGGTGGTGTTTTAGCTGGTTTATATTTTGTTGTGGTTTAATGCTGCTGGTTTTGATGTGGTGATGTGGGTCTAATGCTCTTGGTCCTCAGTCTTAAGTGAGGCATCAGAGGTTGCCGGAGTTTTCCCTACAGGTCGTAGCATCTCATCCTCAATTTTATAGGAATTTAAAGAGTTCTCGTAAGGCTGTTAGTGTCTTTTGAAGGACAAGTTGATTTATTTGGTGTCTTGGAGTTGGTTTGGTCGTACGACATTGTGTAAAGGAGCATGTTTCTGGTCTTCAGGTTGGGTCCTTCGCCTGTGGGTTCCGTCTTTGCTCTCCTTTGAGGCGTCCGGTTTTTCCCTAGTGTTGTCTCTGGTCTGTCTACGTCGCTCTTCCTTTGTGGTTAAGTTAAAATTTCAGTGGTGTAGCAACGAACTCAAGAAGTTGTGCGGTCCTTTGGTTTGGAACCGACGGGTTTTTCCGGATTACTTGGTAAGGGACCGAGGAGCCTTTGCTCAATCAATGGGTCTTTGAGCAGTTAATTTCCAAACGTCCCCTCCCCTTTCTTTGGCTGCTCGGGTTGTAGATGTGTTCATTTCCTGGCTTCTTTTGATGAAGCAGTGGTAAGTCTTGTTTGTGTTTGGTGGTTCCATGGTGGAATTGTGTTATAAGATTGGCTATCAACCCTAATAATTTAGGTTTGCATCGCTTTCTCAACTATTATGGCTTCTGGTTTCGCTGATCTTCACCAAGCTTGAAGTTTATTGTTGTGCTCCATCTCGCTTTCTTTATCTTATTTTTTCTTTGTTCTTTGTAAGTTATTGGAGTTTGTGTTATCTCCAAACATTGTTTCTGGATGGTTTTTTACCACGCCGGTTATTGGCTTCGCAATCTTTGCTGCTTTGTATAAGTTGACGTTTAAAATTAATATAAATCCAATAGATGACAAAAAAAAAAAAGAAGAAAATCCTGATCATAAAATACATTAAAATACATAAGCAAACACCATTCTTTGTTTAGTGTACTCTTTGTTTAGCATTAGAAGCATCAACTGGTCTGAACCAAAAAGAGAAGCATCAACCGAAATTTACCAAATCTCTACAGAGTGAGGATCATTTCAAAAGAGAGAATGAGAGTAGTCGTCAACTACAAGAATCTTATCTTGTGCATACTCTTTACTTATGAGTGACATAATAGAAAACGAACCCAACTGATTGATGCTTGTGAATAAGCTAAAGTCCCCATCAACCCTCTTATCCTTTTGCACCAAATTCAGTCAAAAAAAAGAAAAGAAAAAACGATCTTATCCTGCGCATATGCCCACTTTTATCCTGCGCATATACACACTCTCCACTACTATCGTGCACTTCTACAAATTTAAACACAAAAGAATTTCACAAAACTCAAAAAGCAAAGAATCTGACCCATTCACATACGTTTCACAAACACTATCATGCCCACCACACGATTAACCCAAAGAAGAGAGAGAAAAAAAAAAAAAGAGAGAGTGAGAGAGTAAAGAGATTGAAGCAGAATCTAATGGAGAGTGTGGCAGTGACATGGAGCAGAGAAGAAGAGAAATCATTCGAGAACGCAATTGCTATGCATTGCGTAGAAGAGGAGATAACAGAGGATCAATGGATGAAAATGGCGTCAATGGTTCCAACCAAATCATTACAAGAAGTCAAGAATCATTACCAAATGCTTTTAGAAGATGTCAAGGCAATCGAGAGTGGACAAGTCCCATTGCCTCGCTATCAAAGAAACAGGCGAGGAAGCTGCAGCAACTTCTCCGGCGAACAGAGACTGTCATTCCTCCGGCGGAGGCGGATCAACGGAGAAGAAACCAAACCATGGAGTCTCCGGATAAGTAGCTCCAATGGCGGCGGAAGAAGTAGTTCCAAACTTGAACAAGAGAGGAAGAAAGGGATCCCATGGACACAAGAAGAGCATCGGTTTCCTCTTCTTCTTCCTCAACTCTTTTATAAAAGTGAAATAACGATGTTGCCTTTATTCAAATGCTCTGTTTTTGTTTTTGTTGTTGAAGGTTGTTTCTTTTGGGTTTGGAAAAATTTGGGAAAGGAGATTGGAGAAGCATCTCAAGGAACTATGTGATCACAAGAACACCAACTCAAGTGGCAAGTCATGCTCAAAAATACTTCATCCGGCTTAACTCAATGAACCGAGATCGAAGAAGGTCTAGCATTCACGACATCACTTCTGTGAACAATCAAGCTCCCGCGGTTACAGGACAACAACAACAACAACAACAAGTGGTTAAGCATAGACCAGCTCAGCCTCAGCCTCAGCCACAACATCACACAATGGCTGGATTAGGGATGTATGGTGGTGCACCCGTGGGACAACCTATCATCGCACCGCCTGATCATATGGGTTCAGCTGTGGGAACACCTGTGATGCTTCCACCTCCAATGGGAACTCATCATCATATTGGAGTTGCTCCTTATGCTGTACCTTCTTATCCGGTTCCACCATTACCACAGCAACATCCAGCTCCATCTACTATGCATTGACAACAACAAGTGGTGAAAACTGACACCACATTGTACTGAATACTTGTGTACATTTTCTCAAATTGAACAGTGAGAGAAGGAACAATAACGGAGACTGAGACGAGCAATAATAATGTACAGCAGAGGAATCTGTTTCTTTCCATTTCAAAAATCATTGTTTTGGGTATATTTCTGTCTGTAGAGAGAAAGATATATAGAGATCTTTCTTTCTTTCCTCTTGACCTTAAAGAGTTATTGTGAAAATGACATGCTAAAGAGCAGAAATGTAGAAAGATGTGAAATAGAAAACATAATAAGAAGTATCTAATGACTAGAAAATTTCACCAGGCATAGGAAGATCAAATGATAGTGTCAGTAAAGTTTTATACCACATCCATCGGTATGATGAGCAGAGAATATATCAGATATATATCTTAAAAGAGAATAAATCTTACAGCTGCCAGTTTGGTGGTTTTATGAGAATCTAAATATCAAATTAACCCAGATTTAACTATAACATTATTACATTACTTATGCAAAGAATATAATATAAAGAACTGAAATGGCTATGTTGTAATCTGAGGACATTTTTTAAAAATGGGAGGGAGAGAGAAAGAGTAAATTCCAACGTTTAAATTTTTGTTTCAAAAGTAAAAAGTTAAGCTATTGCCCGTCGAACCTGGGTCAGCCAGCATGACAAACAGAAATACTAACCACTATACTACAACAACTTGATACCTAAGAATATCATTGTTTGGTTATGACTATATTATAACTTTATTTTATTTGTTAGCTTTAGCTTCCCTTACTCACTAGGACAAGTCAAAATTAAACATGTGCATGCACAATCAAAAAGCAGGATTATTCGCTCTAATAGACAATTTGTAGAATTGACTCGTTCAATAAACTCGTTTCGCTGTGGTCAAAGAGTACGATGGATATTGATTGGGTATTGTAAAATCCATGGACGTTTTCTAGGTGATACTAGATCGCGTCATTACCTTTGCGGTTAATCTCTTTAGAGGTGAAAATTGTTGTAGATTAATGGAAAATATGATGTTGAGAAAAAAAACAGACAAGTTAAGTTAACTACCTCCATAAAACACAATAAGTTTCCAAAAATGTTTCTGAAGTCAATAGCTTTTGATTGATTGAATTTTACTTTAGTTTTGTGGTACAATATATGAAGTTGGATACTCAATTTATTGTTGCGGCTATATATAATTCGCTTGAGTCTTTGTCATGTTATTTATATATATATCTGTATGAGGTAAGGCTTTGATGCAGAAATACCTTTTTTTTTTTTTTTTTTTTTGTCATCAGCATAAACAGACTCATACAGACTCTGTGAACCAAACTGGGAGATGTCGATCCATGTGAACGACGAAAGACGGCTGCTTCCTGACACTACGTGCTAGGCTATCCGCCTTTGTATTTTGCGTTCTTGGCACATGGACAATCTCTGAGCGGGAAAAACTCTCTTTCAGGACTTTAATATCATCTAAATAACTTGCAAAAGCTGGCCATTCTTCTGGTTCCGAAACCATCTTCACCAATTGAGAACAATCCGTTGCAAATGTAACCTGAAATTGTCGTAAGTTCCTCATACACTCCATTGCCCAAAGTAATGCTTCCATCTCCGCATGTAGAGGAGATAGACTAGCCCTAACATTCCTTGCTCCCATCAAACTCTCAAAACCTTCTAAAGTACTAAACCACCCCTGACCAGAGAAACCGCTATCCTCCTTCCAGGACCCATCTGTGAAACACCATCTTCCTTGGTTTAACGGTACTGCCGAACCCTCTACATGTGGCCCTGCTCTCTGTTCCTTCACTATTTGCGCCTCAGCCCATAGTGTGGACTCTGTTTCTGCCAGTTTAATCGTCTCCCTTGGATCCATATCAAGGTTACTAAAAACTTTATTATTCCTTCATTTCCAGATATACCATAGAATCCATGCAAACTGATGATCATCTAGCTGCGGAGAAATTCTCCAAAAAAGATGATCCATGTTTGTAAAAAGAGCTCCTGTTGGAAAGATAGCGGGATTTGATGGTATCTTGGATAGCGCCCAAACCTGTAAAGCTGGAGGACATTCAAAAAATACATGATTAACAGATTCCTCATCAGCGCCACATCGTGCACAACATAAATCACCATTTATCCCTCGCGCTAATTTGTGCCATAAAACATTTTTCAACTGTCCATTACCTTTTCATTTTTTTTGTTGCAATTTTTGCATTAAAACAGATATTTATCCCATCAAAATTTAAGCGAAAAATCTATTCTCAAATATACTGGTGCAATGTTCAACCCCTTCACCCATTCAAAATATTTATCTAAGTATAAATACTATTTTGATTAAAATATTAAGGATGTTTACAAAAATGATACAAATTAATTGTGTTATTACTAGAATGACTCATATTTTTCAAAAATTATTAGAATATTTTCTGGTCGAAATTGCCAGTATCTATAGTTATAACAAAAAAAACATTACCAAAGTGCCCTTAGCATTTAGTCATTGGTAGATAGATTTTTTTTCTATCGACTAATAAGTCTGTTTATAAAAAATTATCTGATGTTAATTTTATTTTTTCTAAAATTTTAAATAAAATATAATTGTAAGAGATCATGTAATAGTAATTTTTCTTTATTAAAACCCAAAAAACCATAAAACAATATCTTTGTAATAATAATTTTCCTTTTTTTAAATCTATTTTAAACCCTAAACATAAGAAAATGGTATCATATTTTTTTGACATCTCATAATCTTAAAATTTTTATTGATGCATGTCACGATCATGTTAATCAACAATTTTGAAGAAACGATTTTTATATAATAAGATAAATAATTTTTGACGTCATTATAAGATAACTCTTGTTATTGTGATATTATGATTTGTTATTTGTTTATAAATCAGAATATTTACTTGATTCTATTATCCATTAACACTTTGTTTGGAGGTAATTATAAATAAATTTTATGAAGTGTTTGAATATAGGAGTCATTCAAGTTGAAGACTATCTTTTAGTTCTAATACTTGCCAACTCATAGTTATATATTGCTCTAAAAACACTGAAACCGGTATATATTAATCATAGTAACCGGACAAGATTGATCATTATGCACTTCTGGTTTATTTTGGGTTGTTAAAGTAAGAAAGTATTGAGTATGATATGGAGTTATACAAGAGTGTCTTATATACACGGCAATACGGCATTGTAGTAGGGTTTATTGACGAGAGTATATGGTTTCCTTAAGCATAGAAGATCCTAAATCAATCATTGATCCTTAATAATAGGTACCATATAGTTCAAACTTTAACTGTGTACAAACATTCAATTCAGCTTACTGCGTTTTGTGAAACCAATCTGAGACGTTAGCCCCTTAAAATCATGATAAACTCTACACATAAAAGACTTGTCCAACGTTTCAAAGGGACTCATGAGGAACATTGAAGATGACGTTGTTCCCTCTACAAATCTTTTAAGGAACGCATAAACATAATTTATGGCAATCTTCTTAGGAAGCGATGAATTTCTTCTTGCTTTCACGACAGTGTTTCCTTGAATATGAACAACCCCTGAGTCTCTACCACTCTTTAGAAACTCCAGCTCGTTTGTCTCCTCCTCACCCACCGCTCTGTCCGGGTAGTAGCTAGCTGCATTGATCGGTATATCAAGGGGGATGATTGTGTCCAGTGTTGATACCGTGTAGTCCACCATCGAAGAGAACATGTCCATGTCGTTATTGTTGATCAATACTTCTCTGGACTGATGCGGCTGGCTGCAGATAGAAGCACTGCTGCTGTTGCTTGAGTTCGAAACTGGCTCCATCATTCTTTCCATTTGGATGAAAGAGAACAGGTTGTTAAACAGCTTGTTCTCGAAATCGTCGTCTTTCTTCTGTAGATCCTTATAACCGTACCTGTTCAACGGCTGAGAATTACTTAAGTGCATTATAAGTCACAAAAGTAACCATGAAAGTACCTGGCAACACAGCGGAACATTCGGAATGTCTTGGATCCGATTCTCTTCACTAGAAACCTCTCTTCTTCAGGGACAGTATAGACAGGGAGGTACTTGACGCAGACAAAGACTACAACTGAATGAATCGCCGGGAGGTTAGTGATGACATGAGAGAAGATGTGAGGAACGCCACTCGCTAGCTCTGAGTAGACTATCCCTATCCCCGGGACCCGGACAAGCCCAAGACTCGGGCCAAGGCTGATGATCCAGCTCATTGAAACTTTGCTATGCACTTGGAACTCATATCTCTTGATTTTTACGTAATTCCAGACCAGCATTACAACAAGTAAGACCGCTGCTATGACTAGCGGAAGCCAACCACCTTGGTTAACCTTTAAAAGAACTGCCGAGAAGTACGCGCCTTCAACCATGAGGGACAGCACGGTGAATACGAGGATGAGAAACCAGTTGCACCGCCATACAAGTAGCATAAGAAGCACCATGAGTACTGTAGTCACAAGCATCACAACCGCGACTGCGGTCCCTATTTTCATCATGATACCAAGACAGTCAGTCAGAGGTTTTATCTATTAGAGACATAGTCTCACCCATCCGATGTTGGAATGGATCCCAAGTAATATATAAGATAGATAGGTCACTCCTCTTAACACCAATTGGTTTTAGGTTGAAAGCCCATCTAGCTTAACGTTATCAACATGGTTTAACATGAGCATCATACCGTATGCATTCCCTATTTGGTTTTGATTCTTGAATCTAGCAGTGACGGCTATGCAACCAACCATGAGTATCCAGTTGATATCCGGGCTATAAATCTGACCAAGAAACTTCTTCGAAGTATGAACGACTTTCACTGGAGGAAAACACCCATGAGCCACAGCCTGCTTGATTATCGAATATGTCCCTGATATTGTAGCTTGGCTTCCAACAACTGCAGCTCCTGTGGCAACTATAAACATTGGCCAATATATACTATCTGTGGAGTCAAAGCAAAAGAGATAAAAGTTCAGCATGATTAGGCACTATGACTTTAATCAGTAAGACAAGTTTTATGACAAACCCGGGATAGATTCATAGAATGCATTTGCATAGTTATCTTTGTTTTTGACAAGGTACGCAGCTTGGCCACAATATGCTAAAAGAAGACAAGGGAACACGAAAAGCGTAAAGGCAAGCTGTATAGCTAATAAAGGGAAATAAGCAATGTCGTCGTATAGTGCCTCTGTCCCTACATTTTTAAAAGATGAAACAACAAAGAAGATGCATTTGAAGATCAGTTGAAAAAAGAGGCTAGGGGCAAAGAACAAACATGTTTAGCATGTAACCTGTTATGCTGAGCAGAATTCCGCCAAGCGAAACCCAACCATCTCTCCCTCTCCGTCTGAAGTACATGTATACATATGTCGGCGAAAAGGCTTTTAAAACGCTTGTATCGTATATGCAGATGTTGTATAACCCAGTGCCTCCAATAAACAGAAGTCAAACAAAGACAATAGGTGCAAAGAGCCATGCAACTTTGTCCGTACCATACTGCTGCATACTGAACAGACCCACCAAAATAAGAACAGCGACGATCACAACGGTGTCTGAGAAAATAGAGTTGGGGAAGGATTAACAGAGATATGAAAACAGCAGAATCCTAAAAAAAAAGACTAACACGAGAATATACCGCTACTCATCTGTGGATTGTTAACTTTGATCCCACCAGTAGCTGAAAGAACTGAAGCGGGAACTAACACTCAGTAACCTGTCATCTATGAATCCATGAAATGTAAGCAAAGAGAGATCTACATACCTGAGATAGCCGGGGTAAAGATGCCATCACCAATCGTCATACAAGTCCCTACAAGAACAATTATCAGAAGCGCTCTCTTCCTAGAGTCTTTCTTCTCCAACCAGTTCATGGTTTTCGCAGCCATAGACCCCTCAGGCAAGAAAGTACGTCCATATGTCGTGAGCTCCTGGTCGCTACGTTGCTGGTCCGGGATTAGTTTCAGTTTACCATTTCTGCATAGCAACGAGTAAATAGCTAGAGTCCCACCTGCACATACATTTCATTAATTCAAGAGCAGCTAAATTTGTAGTGGTTTTACTTACTTTGAACATATAGTGAGTGGGATCCTACCTTGACCGTTGTCGTTAGCTTTGCAGACAATGAAGACATATTTGATGAGAGGGATAAGCAAGAGGGAGTAAATGATTAAAGAAAGTGCTCCAATTACATCTTCGGTGTCATTTATTCCATCAGGGAATGTATTGTAAAACACGTACAAGGGAGATGTCCCCAAGTCGCCATAAACTATCCCTAGACTCTGGAAGGCCAACCTCAGAAGCATCAACGTTGATAAACCCTGTAGACAATAGATGAAGTGGATAAAAAATACTCAGCTTCTTATCTCTTTCACTTATGTATATGATTGAATTAGCTTCTGAAATGATGTCTCATAGAATTTACATCTCTTTTTTTTTTTTTGATAACCTTGGTGGTGTGATCCAAAAACTCTCTAGGCCCCAAGAATAATCACCACTAGATCTGCAGTATCTACATTTTTTTTTACCATTTAATATGTCTAAGGTGGTCGACCCAGATGACTGTACTCACAACTGTCCTATTTACCAATAGAATTTACATCTTACTCTTAGGATGTTATTCAGTCATGAATTTTATACATAATCAATTGTTATCCGATTGGTATTCTTAATTAAAGATTAAAATTTGGTGTTTTGTAAACCATGTTTACTATTTTCATACACAGTTTTGTGTTATTCAATCAAAGATTAATTTTAAGAATTTTACTAAAATCCTATATTATTCAAAACACTTTATTTTTCGGAAATCTTTGTATAGTATAGTCCCTAAAATGAAACTCAATTGAGCTTCGTGAATAAATTGCTGGGAAAAAAATTGAAGGTATAATACACACACATACACATATTCTCTTGAATTTTATCAAAATTGTAAGTGTTGAAGGCTATATAAAACATCAAAATAACTCTTAATCAGTGAATAACAGTCCCCAAACATATAGTTACGTTATTCTCATGTCACAGCCAAATAAGAACTAGCTTGAAAGAAGAGATTTGCGAATTCTCAGAAGAAAGAAACAAGATCCAGAAAGTTCTCAATTCTCAACCTTGATCATGTGAATTGTTCATCTCTCTTTGAGTTAATTGAATTCAGATAGTACTCAAAACTATAAACATTGATTATTTTGTTTTAAACTAATACTCATGTTTATGTCCTAAGTATAGACAAGAAGAACTTTACAAGAAGAAAAAATGATAGGTTATGTATAGTATTTACCTTTTCTTTCTGCATGTTCTTGAGCTTATGTGCTTCTTCATCCATTGGCTGATCAAGTTTCTGCTCTAAATCCCACATAGCTCCTACGTTTCGCCCTTCTATTGTTTCCTCTCTTTCTCCTATTTCCGCCATTTTTCTTTGCCCGGATACAGCAAGAGAGAGTTTGAAATTCCCCAAAATTTTCAGGCAAAGCTAAACCTCTATGGATCAAATTTGCTGGCTATGAGACAAGTATCTACGTGTTTTCTGCTTGTTAGTGGAACTAAATGAAGTGGCTTTGATTTATGAAAGAGGTAGCAATATTTAGTATCAACTATGTGAGAAGTTGATTAATATATAGGAGCCAAAGGAAAAGACCTACCATTTGAAAAGAAAAAGTCTATAAAATGTTTAATATATTAACAATAAATAAATAATATCAGATCAGTCAAAAAATAATCAGATTACGCGACGTAAACACGGACTGGGGAATAATTTGGGTTTTGTAGTTTTGTTAACCATGTTCTCTGATCTCTTCGTCTGTTTCAAATAATAAAAGGACAACAACTTACTTAAAAGCTACAGATAGAATTGTACCATATGTTTTGGGTTTATTTTATTCATATGATACCGACGACCACACTTTACCATTACGGTATTACCAAGAATATGCTCGGCTCTAAGTTATCGACTGAGTGGCCATAGCACCATTAGTGGTTCGTGGTAGCTTGTGGCACCAAGTGGCGGAGGTACGTAGAGAGGAGGGAAAGGAGCTGGCCCATATGAATTATTGAAGAACCTTTTATTTTAAGTGATTTTTTGAAATTTTTATGATTAAGTGGCAAAATCTCTTGTAATGCCTCATATGATTTTAAGTTTATGATTAAGTGGCACCCAGTGGCGGAGGTAGATTTTATATTACCCTGGTGGACCTTTTGTCTGGCTAGAGAGCCGTGCCCACCTTGAAGTGAAAAAGGTCTTTGTCTAAGACTCCTTTATAATGACAAAATTTTGGGGCCCCTAATGTCTATTTTTTTTGTATTTAGTAAATATAATTAGTTAGATTTAAACTAGATTTGAGATTCAGTTTTTGTTTGAAACTATTTTTTGTTATAATCTGTTTAAAGTCATTAATTTCTAAGTTCTAGCCCATGCAAATTAGGATGATTTGCCGAAAAAATCACAGAAATAAAACTTGATGCAATTTTGTTGATTTTTAAGGTCTTATCTATTATTATCTAGTTATATATTTTTGGGTGTTTTTCAAAACCAACCCATATTTTCAAGTCAAATCCAAAACCAACCCTTTTTTTTTTGTCCATACTATTCATCAATAAAATTTCCATACTATCCTTATGTTTTTGAATTATTCACAAAATTGCCATTTTTATTTATTTTTTTATTAATTTCGAAATTAACAAAAAATCAAATACACCCTAACCATTTCTTCTTATTTACAAAAATGCCATCATCATCAATTTTTCCAACCACCATGAACCACCATTTTTGAGCTCTAAAGCTCTAGAATTCAATTTTCAACCACTTTTTTTCTCATTATAACCCAAAAAACTTCATTTTCTCTCATCTCCTCTACATTTCCATCTAAAAAACTCTCATAACTATCATTTTCATAATCACAAACTTCATATTTTCGAGTTTCTTCATTAGTGAATCGTTAAAGATGCTTCTTTTTGCTCATATTTGGAGTTTGGACGGTTGAAAAGGTTGGAAACAAGCTTTACACATGAAAAATGTAACTATTTACATGGTTTTCGTTCTTTTTCAGATCTGTGTCGCGACGGTAGACTGTTTTGTATGTCTACGCCTCCGTGGAGACTTACGATGCAGTCTATTTGTCAACGCACGGGTTAGTTTTGCAATTGAGCAGACAAATTTTTTTTCTAACGCAGACTTCCCCAGTAGTCTCCGTCTTTACCTTTGACAACAAAAATAAAACTTTCGGTAGACTTACTAAGACGTCTACCTAAAAGAGGTTAGTTTTTCATTTGACCGAACTTTTGACTTTTCAAAATAGACTTCAACGGAAGTCTACAAAATGTAGACTGCCAACAAAGTCTATAAAAGGTCAGTTTTGCATTTGACCAAAACTTTGACTTCGTGGAATAGGTTAGTTTTGTGTTTGACCAAAAAGTTTAAAAAGCAATCAAAAATTTATTAAATTGTAGACTTCATATGCAGTCTTCTTATCTTAAAAAAAAAATGTAGACTGCGTATAAAGTCTACTTTTTTATTTTGGTCAAATGCAAAACCAACCCGTCGGATTTGAGAGTAGACTTCACAAGAAGTCTACACACCCGTAGACGTTCATTTTAATCTACTGATTTGAAGTCAAACTTGGTCAATTGCAAAACTAACCTCTTTCAAAAAAATTCAAACATGTAGACTGCATATGAAGTCTAGTTCTGAAAGTCAAATCTTGGATGAATTCTGGTCAATTGCAAAAAGTAACCTTTTTAAATTGTAGACTGAAATGAAAGTCTACATGTACAAAATTACAACTTTTATTCAACTATAGAAAGCAACCCGTAAAATGGTCAATTGCAAAAACCAACCCAAAGAGTAGACCTATTTGACAGTCTACGTCTGTAAACTGAAAAGAACGTCAACATCTTCAGAGACTAAATATTAAGTCTTCATAGAAAAATCTATAAAAATGTGAATTTGTGTATTATTCATTAAATTTTTTCTAGTTTTTTTGTTTGACAGTGTGTGTTAGTTAATCCTAATGGGTTTGAGTGATTTTGAAAATAATTTTTTTTTTATAATTATGAAGGTATAATTCATTTGATTTGACAATGTTGTTAGCTAATAATTGTAGACGTATTTCTAAGTCTTCGTTTATAGTTTTGCTAGTAAGGCTGAGCTTGTTTCAAAGCTGAAGTCGGTGACTGTGGAATATAATTTTACATTTTCAGCATATAAGACAACAAAAACTCTGTATGTGGCTAAGTGTCGTGTTCAAGGATGTGGTTGGAAACTTAGAGCGAGTGTGAAGTATGGGCCAAAGACATTTTGGGTGACAAAATATTCGAAAAAGATGAAGAATCGGAAAGGTTGAAGAATGTTCCTTGTGCATGATGGCTGTACACATGGTAAACTTCTTGAAATGACACAAGAAGATTATGATCTGGACAACAAAATTGAGAAGATGGTGCTAACCTATTCCTTACCAAACATCATTTAAAACAAATGACTCCGAATAGGAATATACTCCTCTTATGCCTGTCACGAATAATCGACAAGTACGGAACTTGATCGAGTTATCTAAGACACACTTTGTACGCCTTTGTGTATCAAGCCTGCGCCAATACACTAAAAAAATTTGGATTGACTATATGTTAAATAATAAGTGTAGACGTTTTTGTAAATCTACAAATGTAGACTGCAGTTGAAGTCTACGTCGTAAATTCTATTAAAAGTGTATTTGTGTATTATTCATCATATTTTTTCATGATTTAATTATTTTACAGTGTATGTTAGTAAAATTTTAATGGTCTTGGATGAATTTCACAATTTAATGTGTTATAATTATACACTTGATACTTATTGCAAATTGTTTTGATTAGTATTATTCTTGAAAATTTTTGGGAAAATTTTGTATAGATTTTCTTCTTCTCACATGTGTGTTAGTTATTATTTTAGCTTATGGTGGTTTTACTTGTTTGGTTGGTTAGATCTTGTGAAAAAATTGATATCTAACAAAAAATTAATAATATCATACAAGTGAAAACAACTAAAAATGAATACAATGTTTATAGATTATGCATTAAAAAATTATTTAAAAATTAATATTTTATTATGAAAGTTATTACAGAGCAATATATTAAAAAGTATTCTTGAGTATGTTTGATTTTTCATAATCTTGATGCTTCAAATAAAGTCTTGGAAAAAGTACCTGCCAAATAAGATAGAGTTATGAGAAAAACATAAGATAAAAAATAAAATCATATTTTAGTAGACTTTTTATTAAGTCTACGTAAAGTTATTGTTTAGTAGACTTTAGTTGAAGTCTACACTAATGGAAAATTTTCATATTTAAAAGTGTGCATTTAGAAAATTTGAAAATACTTTGTTCTGGAAAATATTTCAAAAATGGTTTTTTGTCATCCTTGTAACAAAGCAAAAAGATAATGTATGAATCTATAAATTTAGTTCATTATAAACACAAAATATCTTATAATGAATATATGGAAAGCTTACATTTTTGGGAAGATGATTTGAAAATATTGGAAGAGAATACCTGCAAAATAAAATAAAATTTTAAAAAATAAGATAAAAATTAAAATCATATTTGAGTAAACTTCTAATGAAATTTGCTTAAAATTCAAGGCTAGTAGACTTCATTTGAAGTCTACCAGCCGTAAGTTTTAAGTAGATTTCAAATGAAGTCTACTCTATCAAAAAAAATAGATCTGAAAAATAATACATTAAAAATATGAAATAAGTTTAAATCTAAAAAACTTTTAAAAATATGATTTAATAGACAAAATAGTTATAAATTAAAGACATATTAATATGAATTTTAATATGTAACTTTATTTGAATATAAATACTAGAACACATATTTTAAATCTATAGATGTAAACCTTACATTTCTAGGAGGAGAAGAGAACAACTATGGAAGAAAATACCTGCAAAATAAGATAAAATTATTAAAAAACATAGAAAAAAAATTAAAGTCATATTTTTGTAGACTTCCAATGAAGTCTGCTTAAACTTTATGGTTTAGTAAACTTCATATGAAGTCTGCAAGCTTTAGTAAACTTCTTTAGAAGTCTACACTGTCTGATAATTTTCAGATCTGAAAAAATCTATATATTTTGAAATGTGAAAATAATTTTAAATCTGAAAATACTTTACATAATATAATTTATAAGGTAAACTAGTAGCAAATTAATGTAGAGAGCTTGATCTATAAATTTATTTGAATATAAACATGTAAATACATATTTAAAATCTATTAATCTAAAACTTACATTTTTAGAGGAGATGATGAAATCCATGAGTGATAATACCTACCAAAAAAAGATAATATTGTGAGAAATAAACATAAAATACACATTTAAAATCTATAGATCTAAAACTTACATTTTTTAAAGGAGAAGATGAAAACCATGAATCATAATATCTAAAATGACAAGATAATATTGTGAGAAAGACTTGAGAAAATTTTAGAGAGAAAGAAGATAATGAGAGAGATTTAGAAACAATTGAGAGAATTTTAGAGAGAAGAAAGAAAGTTTTAGAGAGAAGGGAGAGAGTTTTAAGAACTTGTGCAGCCACTTTAGAGAGAGATTGAATAAATTTTGTTTATATAGGGAGACAAAAATGTAACTAGGTTAAAATTTACGATACTGTAGACTTCGTTTGAAGTCTACTAAAATTAAAATTTTGGAGTAGATCTTACTATAACATAGTAGACCTTTTTGGAAGTCTACTATAATAATTTAATTATTGTTGTTTATTCTTTATTATTTTAATAATTTTAATATATGATTTATTAAATTTATTTCTTTATTTTTTAATAGTTATAGTATATGATTTCACTTTTTTATTCTTAAGGAACTTAACTTAGTTTAAATATAATGATTTTTTGTAAAACAAATTGAAAAATATAGACTGAAAAAGACGTCTTCAGATAAATAGACTTTATTGTAGGTCTACGAAACCCTAAACCACAAATATCAAACCCTAAATGTTTTGCTTGATAATCAAAAAGTCTCATTTATACAAAATATAAACTACTAAACATTAATATGCAGATTTAAGTTAATAAAACAAAAAAAAAACAAAATCTAAAATCTAACCCTATGAAATCAACTACTAAAAGACATAACATGTTAGAACCTTTTGTTTCTAAACTATGAACATAGTCTAGCACATGATAACCAAATTAGTATATATTCTTCAAAATTGTTCGATTATATGAAATTTTAATTTATTTACTTCATATTATCCATTATATTGATGATTAATTAAAAATATCACAATAATTATTTTTATACATTTTCAAAATTAAATTAGTAGACCAAATTAGAGTGTAGACTACAAAACAAGTCTATAAAGTAGACTTCGTAGGAAGTCTATATATATGTAGACTTCTTTTATTACGTGTAGACTTCCAAAGGATAGAAACGTAAAATATATTTATGTTTTTTGTTTGGTCATAAGGGTGAAATAGTACTTTCACTACTCCTTTAGGTTGGTTTTGCATTTGACTGAAAGTGGGGTACACTTTTACATTTGACTTGAATATTTGGGTTGGTTTTAGCAAATGTCCCTATATTTTTTGTATCATTTTCATTGAATATAAGTAAATGTAAAAATATGTAAACATCTTATATAATACCTTAGTTTTAGAGACTTAAATATTCTTAAAAGTAGCATCATTTTAATAAACAATTTTAACCTTCATTTTTATGTTACTAATTTAATATATATTTTCCATCCCATTTTATATATTATGATAGTTTGGTGAAAATTTTTAATGAACCAATATAAATTAATCAACGTTTTTACATTCTATACTTTGTGTATCACTTTTTTTCTTTCTAATTTTTAATCCATGTGGCAAAAATAAGTTATTTTGAATTATTTCATTTTATATATAATACTCATAAAATTATGTAAACAAAAAATATTATCTCGCTTCAGGTCCATATATCTCTTCGCACGACACTGTCTGGCTACAGTGTCCACTGTAGTTTTTGTGATTATTTACCAATTGTTTCGTAGTAAATGCAAAAACAAAATCTAGAAACTGAATGACTTTTGACTAAAGTCAATTGAATGAAGTGATCGAGCTGTGTGAACGCGCACTTAATGACTGACGATTTCGTTATATCACCACTAACTTGGCATTAAAAAAACATGATTATGGCCACTTCCTTGCGCATCATGTGTACTTTTTCTTGTATTGTTTTACTGTTTTAAATTATCTCGTACTTGCTACAAGACAAAAATTAATCCTAGGTATCATGGGGAAATAAATAAACCTTAACACTGAGACCACACTGTCTCTTTTTCTTTTAGGTGGATGATATATTTTACACGTTATCTGTAGTTATCGATGGCAAAATCAAGAGCAATATATATATTTTTTCTAAACATAATAATGTGAAAAGTCTAGATTAACAATTATAATTTGTGACTTCCGTGTTAACTTCTCAATCGGAATGAAAACATATACCAACGAATGGTCTTTATTAGACTTTAGCTTGAACAAAAACAAAACGATAATGGCCTAATTAATTTAGACTATCATCATTTGGGGTGTTAGTCTTTTCTTCATCAATGTTTTTTGACTAATGGTCTGCATATCCATGGATTTGGTGGCAACTTCAGTGATCCAACCAACATTAATGCTTACAACGAATCTAATTCTTCAATTCTGCATCTTTTTTTTTTCATCTCTTCAATTCTGCATCTTTTTCTTCTTCTTTTCATATTTTAACTAAATGTAAAAATTTTGAACAAAAAAATGTAAAAAAAAATTTGATAAAAAAATCTAAAAATTATTGAAACCAAAAAAAGTTTTTACATAAGTGCATCGTTATGGTGTTTTAGGTACTTCTGCTACTTCCTCCTTTTTTAATATTAAACATTTTGAAGAAAAAAATTTGTTGAAAAATAGATAATATTTTCAGTTTTCAATGTAAAGTATAATATGTTTTATTATATGACTTTTTTATTTATCATCAGTCGAATTGTGGTCATGTGAACAATTAATAATATTTTTGTGTAGAAAAAATATAAAATATTAAACGTTTTTTTTTATGTGCAAAATCATAAAACGGTATCTATTAAAAAAACCAAGGAACATGTAATGCAAAGAAGAGCTGCTTGCAGAAAACCAAGCTACAAGAGCTTCTTTGTTTTTTTCTTTTACTAATTGCCCATACATACAATAACTAAAAGGAAAATATGCTCAAAGGAGAAGCATGCCACATGAGCTTTAAAAATCATCCAATAAAAATCTTACAAAGTGCCATGTCATATTGATTTCTGTCTGAGAATAAAAATTATTGTTTCATTGGACTTCGTCCTTCTGCGGCCCAACAACACATGTAAAGAAACCCTATCGATTCTTTCCTTCGACTTCGTCTTCTCCTTTCCTCTTCATCCAATCTCCGTTACTGAGCCTCATCTACCATCAATCAATGGTGTTCTTCAGTACCCTCTTAATGAGTTCGTTTCACCTTCTTCTTTATCTCCTTCCATATAAACCACTTTGTCTTAAACTGCTTCGATTCAATCTCGAAAACCTTCTCTGTTGAAACTATAGCAAAGAAACCAAACGGCAAGTTCACTATGTCCCACTATCTTGCTTTTGTTTGTTATTCAATTAACCAAAATAGTGCCAGTTTCAATTAATCTGCCCTGTTGATCATAGAAGCCATTGTTTGCGTTGCTCTTGCGATGGCTTCCACTGATTTTATGCTTCATCAATTCTGATTTGGTTTTCTCTAATTTTTTTCCACACCAGGGGTTGATTTTGGGAGCACTTTTCTTGCAGCCTAGCTTCCTGTTAAGGGTTGAGGTAATGTAAGTCTTTGCTCGGTTTGGTTTAACGATGTGGGGGTGAGGTTCCTATTTTTGCTGCATATCTATTCTCCTCTTAGACCTTGTGAGGAATAGTAAATTTTTTTTTTGTCAGATTAATTGAGCTTAGAATAATAATTCTATTTTCTCTGGCTGTAATGTTCATTACTTAGTGAAACAGGATCAGAATAGGTACAGTGCAAGTAGAGGAGCTCATTTGAATCTCAAGAGAGCTGAGAAAGCACGTGTTCTGGTTAGCAAGATTCCTGGTAAGCGTAGAAGAAGTTAAAGATTACACTTGAAGATTTTTTTTGTCCTAACGGATCTTTTGTGTTTGTGGAAAAGCCATGGTTGACACATTGGTTGCTAAGACCAGAGCTTGGGAAGAGGAACACAACATGTCTTTTGCATACGATGGTGTTCCTCTGCTAGCTATGTTAGATGAGTACGGTATGCTTACTGCTTATGCAAGAACGAGAAGATGAGAAACGGAGGCTGAGGGTAAAGTTCATCACTTCTACTCTATATAAAGTGAACATGACATGCAATAAACCCATGTTTTGTCTTAACAAACAGGAACAAAAGAAGGTTCAAGAACAGCCACACGTGGAGCAAGACACTGCCTTCAGCACCAGGCCAAGCCCTGCGAGACCGGTGAGTGCAAAGAAACTGGTGGGGGCACGAGCTAGCAACGGAGCAGCCAATGGAACACCAAACCGGCATCTGTCTTTGAATGCAAACCAGAACGGAAGCAGGTCTGTTGCAAAGGAAGAAGGGAAAAGTGTGTGTAATTTTGCTATTGTAAACTTGAAAATTTCATGAAGGAAATAGTTCATTTGAGGTTTCAGCTACTAGAAACGATATAAAGGCACTTCAAATTCAATTCATGCTGATGAGAAAAAACTAATCCATTTCGAATTGGACAGGCAAATGGAGAAAAATGTGGCCTCCAGTATGCATACTTAATGCATAGAATATTGTGCTTGATCTTTTATTGTAGCCTAAGGTTGGTTACAAACACCTACGTAATGGGTCTTCTACATAAATCAAGTATATATATATATGTGTGTGTATAAGTGTGTGTAGCATGTTCATATTTCATTTGTAGAGTTGGTGGCCGATTCTAAACCGAATGATAATCATTGTTCCTCACAATTGATCATTATATTTACATTTAATTTGCTCACTAATATTCTGATAGTATAACCTTTTGTTTTATTCCTCTGTTTTTGCTAAATAATGTAATTTTTTGTTACCAGAGAAATAAAAAAAGATTTACTTTTTTTTAGAAACACTAAAAAAAAAAGAGTGAGTGTGCACAAATTCCCATTTTTTTGGTAATCAGACTCAAATCAAAATATTGATAAGAAATGAAGAACAACCACATTAACTAATTATATATAATCTTAACAGTCAGTTTGAAAAAAAATATAACAACATAAGAATACACATATTTTTACTTAACCATGAACTATTTACATTGTAATCAAATAATTCAAAATTTTCACCATCAGCATTTCAGAAAAATAAATAAACCAATAACAAAATTATATGCAGCAAATGTAAACAAAAATAAGACTTTTTTTCTTTTGTGCCAGCAACCGAGGAATGATAGGACCCAGTATCAGCACATTTTTAATATTTATAGAATCATATATATTTTTTCGTATTCTTATATTTGAATCAAATCTATTAAAATAATATTCTATATTTCATAGCTATTTTTAATAGTAGTGCATTTCAAACTAAATCAAATTTTAAATATCTATATTTCCGTAAATATAAATTGAAAATATAGTAATATAACTCACAAAACAGAAAATTAAAACAAACATATTGAAGATTTGTGATAATATAAAATATTATACTCTATTCACGATATTACTCATGTTTCATCAAATAATGTCAACCAAGAATAAAAATAAGTGAATCTTTAAAAATTTCTGAATTTCTTAGTCATCAAGCTTAGAAGATTTGACGAAATGAACAACCACATAAAAAATATTTTATCAAGAGGTTTTAAAAACCAGTTTAAAAAACAAAATAAAAAGAAATAAAAAATAAAAAAACATAAATTATGTTTTAAACATGAGCTAATAACATCTTAATCAAACAATTCATGTATTTGACCACTGATTTTTTAAAGAAAAATAGTAACATAAAAACAAATACATGATATCAAATGTAATATATAATAAGACAAAACAAGAAAAGCAAAATGAAATTATGCTTTAAAATAAGTATTAGATGAATGCAGTCATTATAATGGTTATGTTTATCACGCATTCACGCTCAATAACCGCAGCTAAACAATTAAGATCAAATAATTTAAAGAGACAATTGGGTGAATATACCCTTTACACACCAAAATTAAGTAAATACCCATCTGTGTAAAAAACCCTTGCTTCTTGTGGCTTCTTTGCTATGCTCTTCCAGAAATACCCCTACATGAAGACATGTCATATGGTCACAACTGAACACTTTGTCATCTCTCTTTGTCTCTCTTCGTATTTTATTCTGTATAATGCTTATTTTTCTTTTTCACATCTATGTTTCCAGGAAAACTCAAATAAAAAAGAAAAAAAATCTCTTGTTTTGTCTTCACAATCTCCTAACAATTTTGAGCTTCAAAATACAACACACCAAAACAACAGATGAAGACCGGATTGCAATGGGGGTGGAGAGACGACAGCAGCAGCGGCGAAACGAGTCCGATTGTATTGGGCATCAAAATTCGGCAAAAATATATCGAATTGAAAGAAATGTTTTGCTTTCAGAAAAAGATTCACATAGATTCGATGAAAGACGTAAAAAAATTGGAACCAAAGTCGTGTTTGAAAATAGAACAATGTACAAGCTAGATTGTAAGGTCCGAGTAAAACAAACATATATCTTCCAATGTTAAACTGTAAGTAATACTTTAGAGTGTATTCATAGTACGTAACATATACATTACTGGTTAATATTATTGTTTGATTGTAAACCATTATGTTAGAATCCATATTTTAGAGATATATGGTTTGACGCATTGTGTATCAACTGATACATTATTTGATATATAGTTCGATGCATTGTGTATTAGCCGATAATTATTTTGTTAACAAGTTATATTTATGTGTAAATGTTAAAGGAATTAATAACATACATGATAGTGAATATTCATTATTTTGGTATCAAAACAATGTATCAACTAACGAAAACATGTATTATGTAACAATCCATGTATCATGTAACAAAATCATGTATCAGCTAACATATCATATATCGAGACTAACAACAACTAATTTGTAACAACTAAACCAATTTTATCAATTAGCAGAAATCTGATAGTGACATCTAACAAAACAATTATCGGCGATATAAAAATAAGATCAACTAAACTTATACTATATCGGGTAACAAATAAAATGTCAGCTAAAATAAATGATATCCTTATCGAAAATAACTTCAAGAACTTGCTTGTCTCTTCTCTTGGTTGAAGTTCGTAAGTGTTTTTATGCGTTTCGAGCCTCAGGTTTCTCTTGAACTTGACAAGTAACAAGATACTTGAAAGGAGGGAAGTATTACCAAAACTTGAAAGGAATGTATTTTCTTTCACGGTGGCTATCAATCGGCCTCGACGTTAATCTGAAATAGCTGCAGTGGCTTTTCTGTGTGTTGTTGTAAAAAATTGGATCACTTTCCTGATTAATCTTCAGTTCATGATCGGGATCAATCACGGCGACTTCGTCTCGTTGAACACAAGCTCTTCCATCCTAAAACTGCAATTATTATGGAGCTCTCTACAATGACTGAACTGAAGAAAAAGGTTTTAATGAATCACAATTTTGCAGAGGAGTGTAGTAGAAAAGAAGAAAAGGAAAGAGACGGTGAACCTTTTTCTTCAGTGTGGAGCCCATGCTAAAAATAGATAAGTAGGGTTAGAATTGGGATTTTGAAAATCGAATAGTGAATAGGGTAGATAGCTAATTTCGTCTCTTTTGGTGTATATAGCACCTAATTTCTCTAATTTAAAAGTAACCAAAATGTTTGACACATAACTTACAAAAAAAAGAGCTCAATTTTAAATTAACAAATTAATAATATTTCCGCGCGAAGCGCGGACAAACCCCTAGTATAGATAACAATTGATTTTCACTTGTGCCAACACCGTACAAGAACAGATATGTACTCAGCTCTTTCTCATGGCATCATGTATTTCTCTCTCTAAAAACTGCAAAGAAGTGTGTCATAGCCTAAATCTAATAAACTCTCAAAGCTTAAACATAAAATCCACATTTAAGCTCAAAATCTAATTAAATGTATTTTGGTAATTTTGGTAGACTTAATCCATAATCTTTATCGTATATACGTGAGCCATAACATAGAGGTGATAGAGAGACAAATGTGACAGCAAAGCTCTCAAAATTATTGAAATTGCAACCGTCAACTACCTTGAGTTCCCAAAAAGAATTAATGCCAAGAAGGTGTTTTGGAAAGACGTTTACGATCAGATACGAAAGGTATAGGTAAAAACATGAGTTGGATTGAAAGATCTCATAGCAAGGAAGAAACAACAACTCCAGATCTCAAATCGAAGGTAAAAACCAAAATTATTTTGATCTAAAATTTGAGGAAAATTATCATATTTCTGAAATCTGTCTAGATTTGGTTTCTCAATTTCACAAATCCATATTGTGAGGCGATTTCCCTTGACATTCCCAAAACAATTTTTTGTTTCAATGCTTTGTTTCATTTGCCATGCCCCGACACCATTGACTTTGTTCTCCTAGAGGCTGTGAACTCCCAACCATTTATGCGTTGGAGATACCTTTTCTTATTTTGTGCCGCATCTATTTTAAAGACTCGTGCTAAGCGAGAAATTTTTCTTGTTCTCCCAAAACTTGAAAATTTTGAAGTTGAGTCAGAACGATAATTTGACCATTGATGATATGGCGTGTTAAAGATAAGATGTGAGGTGGTTAGTATATTTGAATTGTATGAGGTCAACCTGAGGACGAGAAGATGGCGATCCCATTGAAGCGTGTAAACTAATTAATGGGTCCAAAGTGGCCTACGCCCTTTCGAAGTAATAGCTAGCCCAATATTATCAGAATCCCCTGTATATTATTTGATAAGCATTACAACATTTTTTTTGTAGCCACATGTCATCATTATAATGATTCTTAGAATCCTTAGAGAAATAGTTTGGTTCATCTAAATATATAATAAACTTTTTATTAAACTAACCATAAATACATTATTAATGTGCTTCATTATTTCCGTAAATAAGATTACGGAATTACCTAATATGGCTAAAGTATATATGACAATTAATGACTTTGAATAATAAAGATTTGATAAAAATAAGTGTATCTTATATTATATTTGATTAATTTTAAACTATTAAAATAAATTAAACAATCATAGTAACCATTTAATAAAAATTAAAAAATTTCTTTATATGTTGTATTTTGAATTTTTAAAAACGAGTATAAATTAAAACCATTAAAAGTTTCACATTCAAATTTTGTGATCTATGGTTTACAATTTTTGTTATGACATGATACAAATAATTAAAAAATTATATAAGTTGAAAGTCTCATTTAATAAGTATTAAAAATAAAAAAAATAAAAAATATATATGTATATATATATATATTAAATTAAATTATATGTCATATAAGAAAATAAATAAATATCTTAATTTTGAAATTTACTTTAACATTTTTTTTTTTTGAAAAAATATTGACAAATTAATTTTTAAAAATATTATAAATTACATAAATTATTAATCGCACAATGAAAATTTTGTTATCAGTAATTTAAATTTTTTTGCTATAACAGATACAAATGATAAAAAAAACATGAGCAAAAAGCATCATTTAATAAATATTAATATTAAAAAATATATATATATATATGTTATTATCATTTAAATTTAATTATATACCATATCAAATAGAAAAAAAATATTCTTTTGGATTAATAAAATTTATCTATATGTTCGCACCAGCTTAATTGTATAGGTAATAGTAACTGACTTTTTAATTATTCAATATATATTTATTATTTCATAATAGGTTAGAAACATATAATATATAAAATAATTTATATATATAACGTTTATCTCGCGCAAGGCGCGGATCTTAACCTATTGGTAATTATAAGATGAGAAATTCTGGTGTGTTTGATAAGTATGTGTGTTAATGTAAACGAATTGTTGTATTTATTGATTTTTAAATATTTCCGCATGCAGGTTGGTTAGTAGTTTTTAAATACAGTTACGGATCAACAAAAGACATAGATAACTCATCATGAATCAAAACGTCAAAAAGTAATCACTCGATGACTTCAGATTAACTCAGACTACACTAAACACAACTTGATTATAACTTATAACAAACAATAGTGTAGCGATTTACATAGCATACAGTCGTGGTATATCCGACCAGTGATCTCTCTATTACAAGTACCTTGAGTAAAGATCAACCATTAAACTTCTGGTGCTTCATAAAGTTACAGGCTTTGGGAATCTTTAGGTATGTTCCCATGCTTTATCGTGGGTTATGTCCTCAACAATCACAACTTTATCTCGAGACTAGATCCTGAACCTAGCGATACTTGTCTTCATTTCACCCCCAGTACCCGTTTCATATAACATCAAATAGTGACGATGTGTTTGAGAATGATTCACCTCTTAACTCTCAAAAGCACAAGTCATGACTAATGGCTCAATGAGAAGGTGAGATATAAATTGCTCATATCATCAAAGAAGTCTTAATTTTTACTCATTCCGGAGATATTTGCCACAAGGATAAAACCTAATCATTTCATTAAGCATTACATCATCAAACTATATGAGAGCCAAAAACCAAGAAAAGTCACAAATTCTAAACAAGGATTCTAGAAAACTTGACACACTTTACAAAAGGCTTCATCTTCTTTTTTACCTCAGGAACATCATCAGATACTTAAGAACTTGTGTTTGTAGAACTCATCAAACGAGAGCCGCGTAACTGCAGAACAATACGGTAAACAAAGAACTGAATATGCAGCGATATATAAACATGTTGAACCCAAATATGCGCGAGATATTTTATGTACCTGGGTTAGTAGAGAGCAGCCTTGAGCATACGTCGATGCAATCTGGATGCAACTGCTGAACAATCAACCGAGAGAAAGGACAAGATAAACTAGATTTGATGTTTCTTAAAACCTATGGTCAGTGGAAAAAAAAAGGTTTCAAGCACTTGGATCAAAAGAATCCTAGACCAAATTAATATCTCACCTGAACATTGTTCCTACCACTGAAAGGTGGATAGCCATGAAGCAGCTCGAAAAGAATTGCTCCTACACTCCACATGTCAGCCTACAATGTTTCCCATGAGCCTCCATTGCTTGCCATCTTGAACACCAAGAGATTCAATAGGAGCATAATCTCACCTTTTCATTGTATCTCTGAAACTGAAGAACTTCAGGAGCCATGTAAAACGGAGAACCACACACTGTCTCTAGATACTTTCCCGGAAGCAGCTTTCTGCTTTCAACATGAACATAAAAAAAGATCTTTATCATAATAACAACACCTCAAATGCTATAACATTAGCATTGTTCTCTAAAATTACCTTGATATACTAAAATCAGCTATCTTCAACACAGATTCATCACCTGATCCAGCTAGTAAAATGTTCTGTTCCAATCAAAACACTATAGTCATGTTCGTTTGGTTGCCGCAGTTTTCGGCGTCGGCGTCAATGAAAATAGTTGTGTTAGTTTCGTAGACACCGGCGCCGACGCAGTTTTAATCGCAGACGCATAATTTTTCGGTGATCGACGCGAGGACGCAGCGTTTAGACGCAGACGCAGTACCGGCGTCAATGAAACGAATAAGAGTTTATTGAAAAAATTGACGCCGACGCAACCAAACGAACAACACTTATGTCACAAATCATATACTCTGCTTAGCCTAATGAAACATTCGCCTCGGCCCCCAAAACTTTTAATGGTTAATATATGTAGAGTTCATTTTTCTCCAATTGATTAAGAAAATCTTTGTATTAATACCAATGTAACAGTACCTCTGGTTTAAGATCCCTATGGATAATATGATTATCATGAATGATTTCTAAACCAGCTCCTGCATCCAAGATCCAAACTCCATAAGAATCAAATATCATCAGGGTGAATTTTATAAAGCAATAGATACCAATTTGCTTCATGAATCTTCTGGCGATATGTTCTTGAACTCTCCCGTGACGCTTGATGTACGAAGATAGAGTTCCACCGTCGCAATACTCGAGAATCATGACGAGTAAATCCTTCTCCTGGAGAACTTGGAGGAGGCGGATGATGTTGGGGTGATCGACGGAAGATAGAAAATCGAGCTCGTTTTCCAAACAGATTCTGAGATTGTGATTGAGCTTCGAGAGATCGAAACACTTCATCACCGCTTCTTCTCCGGTTAACATGTGCTTCGCTAGCCAAACCGTGGAGGTTGAGCTCTCGCTCAGCTTCGATTTCGCTTTGTATTCATCCATCGTCACGATAGGCTTCCGGCAAAGATTCCATCGCTTCTTCTAACAAAAAGAGAAACAAAACCGAACCTAAACCGGAAAGTTGATTTGGTTATCTTGAATGGACAGTGTTACGACGTCGTTTCAAGTATACGATTATGAGAAGAAGATTAAAAGGAATCCGAACCGAGAGCGTTTCAGAAAACAGAACGGAACCTAAACCGGAAAGTTGATTTGGTTAGGAAAGTTCGGATACAATTATCAGGACCCACAAAGTGATATATGTAGGTTAAAGAGGGTCA
Source organism: Brassica napus (assembly GCF_020379485.1). Taxonomy (NCBI): domain Eukaryota; kingdom Viridiplantae; phylum Streptophyta; class Magnoliopsida; order Brassicales; family Brassicaceae; genus Brassica; species Brassica napus. The sequence continues at coordinate 2,823,356 of NC_063441.1, read as the reverse complement.
AGTAGGGGTGGGCACTTTACCCGATATCCGAAATGGCACCCGAACCCGATCCGAAAAATCCGAACCGAAATCCGAATCGAAGTAGCAAAATATCCGAACGGGTATTGAATTAGGAGAGATTGGATATCCGACCCCGAACGAGTAATATCCGAACCCGAATGGATATCCGAAAATAACCGAACATATATATAATTAACCTTATATTTCTAGTTTACATCTCTCATTTTATATAAATTATTTATATTGATACCACACATATTTTAAGTTCATATGAAATACATATAATTACAGAGAAAATGATTTGCTACTCACTTTAAATACATGTCAAATTTTTTATTTCAAGAATTAACAAAAAGTTACATCCAAAATTTAAAAACAATAACCAAATTAATGTATTTTTAGTTTCAAAATGTTATGTCCAAATCTATTAACCATTCAATCTATTAAAAATAAAATATTAGTTAAGTAAAAGTTATATTTTTAAATACAAAAAACTTGAGAAATGAAAATTTAATTTTGTTTTTTTCAAAATCTAAATATCCGAACCCGATCCGAAATAACCGAACCCGAACTAAAAATATCCGAATCCGATCCGAAGTACAGAAATACCCGAACGGGTTCTACACCTCTATACCGAAATACCCGAAAGTCCGAAATACCCGATCCGAACCCGAACGGATACCCGAATGCCCACCCCTAGGGTCAAGTATCATTTATCTTTGTGTTTGAACTTTCTAATGTGGTATAGTTATTGTTAGAGAGAAAACCAAGCATTCAGATTTTTGGAGAGAAAGGACGTGGTTACCAAACTTTTAAATATTGATTACAGATGGCAAAATCTCGTCGAAGTTTTCTCTCTCAGTCCTTTTTGTTGTGGACTAACTCGCCTAAGATGAGTTTACAAAAAAAAAAAAAAAAAAAACTCACCTAAGATCCGTTGCTGGTCGAGCCATAAGCTCTCAATCGAGCCACCACTTCAAATTAGTAGTATAATCTGTCAAATTTTAGTAGTATAATCTGTCAAATTTCCAAGATATCAAACAAAGTCTTATTCGAAGTTTAGACCAGTAGTATCTAATAATAATAAGACGTTCGGCTCTGATAACTACGACGCCTTTTGAAAAAAAATTCAAAACTAAATTCATGCGGGCAGCTTTTTAGGTTCAAAGTGGACAATATCGTACTCATCGGACAATAAAGAGTTAGACATGGGCTCAAAAAGTTCCAACATTCCTTGTGTGTGTTTTAGTGCCAGAAATAGAGATGAAAAAAAAACGAATCCAAAAATTAAGACACCCTCAAACAAATAAATCTGAACCGAACTAAATCTAATATAAGAATCCGAATGAATCTTGTTCTACGGTATTTTTGATTTTGAGTTTTAATAGATACTAGGATAAGACCTGCGCTTTGCGCAGGATGGGTTTATATAAAAATTATTATACTAAAAAATAAAATTTATATAATTTGTTTAATATTTATATATTTAATGAATTAATATTTATATATTATACTAAAAATAGAATTCTCTAAAAGATATTATACTAAAAAATAAAATTTATATATTTAATGAATTAATATTTTAGTCCATATACAATATTCTGGTAATTATATAATTTGTTTAGCGAATGGTTGGCCTAGTTTGTTTTATATAAGTTTTAGGCTAAAATCGAACTTATATATGATGGCTTGTTGCGAAAAAAAAATTAAAGAAGTTAAGATTTATATATGTTCAATTTTTTTTGTTAGAACGAAAATCCAAATCATTCATTTGATTACAATGATGAAGATGTTTTAATTTTCAAACTCGATTGAAAAAATGGATTAGGCCATGTAACAATAGAAATCCACGTATTCTAATGTTATAGTTAACATTGTAGAATATATATATTTGAAATGGATAGTTGCTAGCATAATAGTCACTTGATAGTTGCTAGCATTGTTTTGGGAAAAAGAGAATACGGACATTCGTTATGGATTAGAGAGTAATATAAAGAATTATGCTAGATTTTATACCATGATTTAGGAAATTAAAAATTAATTATAATTATGAGAAGTTCACGTTGAGGCGTCTATCTTATATTTCTTCAACAATTCTATTTTCCTTTGTATCGCTTTATTATTGTTTTATCAGTGACTTTTGAATTCATTATCATTTTTTATTTTGTTTTGACGCGAGATTTAGAAAATATTCAAGATCTTACATTTATTAAAGAGATAGATACTTACCAAAACTTGTGGGTATGTGCAGTATTTAGAAAAACATAGAGAAACTTAAAGAAAATAGTATGTAATTAACTTTTAATTTCCTAAATCATGGTATAAAATCTAGCATATTTCTTTATAATACATACCAATGACAAATTGTCATTTATGTCTAAGTAATTTAGAATAAATATGCATATTTGATTTTTAAGAAAGTTTCACTTAAGAAAGATTTATATAAATTTACCAATTTGCATTTTAAGAAAGTCACAAATGCCAATGATTTATATTAATGTAGTAATATATCATAGCCCTACATATATTTTATTTCCTTTCACGTCCCACATTTATTTGAAAACTATAGTTATTCCATACAATTTTAATATTATAAAATCTGTAATTAAAGTAAAAAAAAAAACAAAAATCAAAACTGGAAGTGGGTAAAAACCAAACTTTATATATTTTTTTTTTCAATAAGTCAAACTCAAATGGAGTAAATACAATTATGTTTCAGTATTTTACCTAAACGTGATTTTTTTTGGCTTATTTTAGGTAATTTTTAAAATATAAACAAAAAAAACTAATGTGCATTACTGACCAACACATGTGATGATAGCAATTATCAACCGACTGATGAAAGACGAACCCAAGCCCAAAACCAAACCAAATCTTTTCCAACTTGAACCGGAAAACTGTCTAATCATTTTTCAAAACTGATGAAACAAAAAAAAACAAAAACCAAAAAGGCGATTTCCACCTAAAATGATCTGATAATAGCAACATCTAACATTAATGAACATGAATTCAAACACATGCAGACATGCTAAAGTAGTTTGGACTTATAGGTTCAGAACCAATTGTGATCAGAGAAAAACTCAGATTGATTGGAAAAAGAACCAGTTAGTTACCCGGTATAAAACCAGTTTTTATTGTCGCCATGATGTTTTTATTTCCGAAATGTATCCTTGACAAACTTTTTGATCATTACTTTTATACTCTGTTTTTTGAGTTGCTCTCTGTTTTGGTACTTCACACGTTGTTTGCTTTGTTGCATTATAATGGAATTATTCCATGGCATACAATGAGACAAAGCCCTTTGACAAACCTACAGCCACTCATCTTTCTCGGTCAAAATAATACTTGGCAAAGAAATGATTACTTAAACCCTCATAGAAATCTTCAGAAAACAATCGAACGTTTCAGAACAAACGATTCTCGGTTACACGAAACTGTAAGCTTAGAATCTACAGAAAGCTTCAGAAAACAATCGAACATTTCTGAAAGCTTCAGAATTGAAAGAACGATTTTGCAAGAAAACAATCGAACGTTGGGATTCTTTTTCTCGTATTTCTGTGGCTTAGTTGCTCGATTGAAATATGATGGTCTCGTAAAGGTGATAAAAAATCATTTATATAGGCTTGTATATTAGGTTAACTTTATCGATGATTACCATTGAATCTAATATTTGCACTTATTATTATTATTAGATATAAAAGAGACGACCATTATTCATATGCTCCTTTCGTACGCTTATAATACCTTGCTTTAATTAATCTCATATAGTTTGTAGTTAATGTATCTAGCGAAAAAATGAAAATAGAATTTGGACCTACCAGTTTTCCAATTGAATATAATGCTGCCACATAGGATTAATTGAGTACTTAATTGATTGACACCTAAGCGGAGACTTTTTTTAAATATTACAAACTTGAGGTTACATCTTTTTAAATGTTTCTCAATTAATATATAGGGGATTCAAAACTCCCTCAAATTTTAAAATCCAAAAAGATCTAAAAAAAAGATTCAAACTCAATTCCGAATAGGTATCCCAAATACTAAAGATTTCAACAAATTCTTAATAAATTTTTATAACATAAATAATTAACTCAAAAATTTAGTTGGGCAATTCTCTCAAGTGCCCATTTTAAAGTTTGTCACCAAAAGAACCCCATAGAAGAAGATGACCAAAAGAAATTTCATTAAAGAAGCAAAAGACCATTCTACCTCTTGATTTATAGATATATAAATATAAATAATGATAAAAAAAATTAAAAAAAATATTTTTATAGTTTAAAATTATAGCTGTCAAAAAAAAAAGTTTAAAATTATATGTTTTCAAATTCGAACTTTTTATAAAAAATAATTTAAAAAAATAAATTTCTCTTTGAAAATCAAAAATGTTTTTTGAAACTATTTTTAAAATTATTGTTTTGAAATTTTTAATATTTAATTTAAAAATAATAAACCCGAATGAAAAATAAATCTGAACCGAACTAAATCTAATATAAGAATCCGAATGGATCTTGTTCTATGGTATTTTGGATTTTGAGTTTTAATCAAACTGGAAACCGAATAGATATTCAAAACTCCCTCAAATTTTAAAACCCAAAAAGATCTAAAAAAAAGATTCAAATTCAATTCCGAATAGGTATCCCAAATACTAAAGATTTCAACAAATTCTTAATAAATTTTTATAACATGAATAATTAACTCAAAAATTTAGTTGGGCAATTCTCTCAAGTGCCCATTTTAAAGTTTGTCACCAAAAGAACCCCATAGAAGAAGATGACCAAAAGAAATTTCATTAAAGAGGCAAAAGACCATTCTACCTCTTGATTTATAGATATATAAATATAAATAATGATAAAAACATTTTAAAAAATATTTTTATAGTTTAAAATTATATGTTTTCAAATTCGAACTTTTTATAAAAAAAAAATTAAAAAAAAATAAATTTCTCTTTGAAAATCAAAAATGTTTTTTGAAACTATTTTTAAAATTATTGTTTTGAAATTTTTAATATTTAATTTAAAAATAATAAACCACCCCCCCCCTCCCAAAAAAAAATCTTTAGCTCTAAATCGTAAGTCTAGATTAATTAACCCTAGGGGTATAAGTATATATTTACCCTATAATAAAATTTATTTTGGTCATTTTTTTGTGGGCTATTTTAGTGAAAAGAAGCTAAAAATGACTTTTATATGGAATTTCTCTTTTTTGTTTAATATATATATCTTTGGTATTAGTGTTAGAAATAAAATAATCCAGGAATAATACCACTAGTTAACAGCGGGACACTTGCTTCTTGCCTCTGCTTTTCGGGTTCCAGGTTAAGTGATTCCTCTTACATAAGGATAAATGAAAATCTTTCTTAAACTAAGAGAAAAGCAAATATATATTATCTAAGTAAGGATTTTTTTCCCAAGGATTTCTACTCTGATTTTGGTTAGATCTACTCGGTGACATATTGAAAGATGGGATTTTTGATGGATATTGGTTTGATGGTCGAATTAGGGTTTATGGATGGTTGGGTTGAAGGGATTTGATAGATTGAAACACTAAGGGTTGCGGAAAAGACCTCAGATTCTTCACTCTCTCACTCTGAATTTGAGACACCAGTCAGATTGAGAGCTTGTTGATTGTTTTGGGTTCACACACTTCACAATCAAGTTGTTGAGAAAACAAATGAATCACCAAAGAAGAAAATCGTTTTTGATAAAAAAAAATGATGATTAAGTTTAGATCTGAAAAAAAAAAATTAAAGGAAAGACAAGTCAAATTAGTGCATGAACACCTAGGGAACATAAAAATTCGTGCATGAATACCGAGGAAAAAAAAGAGTGGTTTAGGTGGTGGGTTTCCAAAATGCCCACTTTGAAGCTGTCGAAATCCTTATAGCTCTGAAGTGCTTAAGGTGGCTTTCTAAAGTGCCCACTTTGAAACCGTAGGTAGAAAAGTAGCGAACTGATTTGATACTTCTAAGAGACCGAAAAGTGATTGTAGGCGGTTGAGCTAGTGTTTGCTCGGCCCAGTAGCTGATCCTCAGTATCTATGTTCTGAATAATGCACGTCATCTCCTGAATAAGCTTCTTGGACTTGGATCTTCTAATAGGCCCAACAGAGATTGCAAATGGATTCTTCTTCTGGTTATCTTTACTTTGAGCCGAGAGAAACACATCTTTAGTTTGGTTCTGGTCAATATCATCTTCTTCATAATCACTTGACAGTTGCATCCATTCAGGCTCATCAGGCTCCTCTAGGGTTGGTTCATCCTAGATTGCATCATCCCCTCCTCCTTTGAAAGGATTTGTCCTCAAATCCAAGTGATCGGCATGAAAAAGAGCCAAGTCAGATACATTGAAAGATGAACTCACAGTATACTTACCTTGAAGATCAATCTTGTAGGAATTGGTGTTGATTCTTTCAATTACTTTGAAAGGACCATCTCTTCTTTTCATCAGTTTGGATTTTCTTTCATTTGGAAATCTATCTTTCCTGAGGTGTATTCAGACCAAATCTCTCCAGGGTTAAAGATCAGCTCACGCCTCCCTTTGTTGGCATACTTCTCATACTACTTTGTTGTTGCTTCAATGTATTTCTTAACATGTTTATGCAAAGAAACAACAAATTCGGCATTCTGCTTACCATCAAGGTTAGCTCGTTCTTTCAAGGGTAGAGACAACATATCCAAAGAAGTCAAAGGACTAAATGCATAAACAATCTGGAATGAAGAAAACTTAGTAGCCCTATGAACTGAATGGTTGTATGCAAATTGAACATGAGGCAAACAATATTCCCAAGTTTTAAGATTCTTTTTAATGATTGCACGCAAGAGAGTAGACAGAGATTTGTTAACTACTTCAGTCTGTCCATCAGTTTGAGGATGATAAGTAGTAGAAAACAACAATTTGGATCCAAGTTTAGCTCACAATGTTTTCTAGAAATGACTCAAGAACTTAGTATCTCTATCAGTTACAATGTACCTAGGAATTCCATGCAATCTAACCACATCTCTAAAAAACAAATCAGCAATCAAAGAAGCATCATCAGTTTTATGACATGGAATGAAATGAGCCATCTTAGAAAATCTATCAACCACAACAAAGATGGAATCTCTTCCCTTCCTAGTTCTAGGCAATCGAAGAAAAAAATACATTGAGATATCTATCCATGGTTCAGACGGAATAGGCAGAGGCATATACATACCTTTGGTTTGGTTTGTTGCTTTCGCTTGTTTGCAAGTAACACACTGATTACAAAGCTTCTCCACATCTTTTCTCATTCTCGGCCAGTAGAAGTGATGCTGCAAACTCTTCAAAAAATTTTCAATGCCGAAGTGACCCATCAATCCTCCTCTATGTGCTTCTCTAACAAAGAGATCTCTCAAAGAACAGTTAGGAACACACAGTTTTGATTCATAAAACAGAAAGCCATCATTTTTGAAATGTTTTTCTACAGCAACCTCATCACACTTATGATAAACTTCTTTGAAATCATGATCAGTTGCATAGTAGGACTTAATATGTTCAAAACCGAGGAGTTGAGTTTCCAAAGTAGAGAGAAGAGTGTACCTCTGAGAAAGGGCATCAGCAACCACGTTCTCCTTATCTTGTTTGTATTGAATGACATAAGGAAATGTTTCCAGAAACTCCACCCACCCATTTGACATGTCTTTTGTTAAGCTTTTGTTGACCCTTCAAATGTTTTAAGGACTCATGATCAGTGTGAATGACAAACTCCTTTGGCCAGAGATAGTGTTGCCAAGTCTGGAGTGCTCGGATCAAGACATAGAGTTCTTTGTCATAGGTTGGATAGTTCAGAGTTGCACCTCCAAGTTTTTCACTGAAATAAGCAATGAGTTTCTTCTCTTGCACCATAATTGCTTGAATACCTACACCAGAAGCATCACACTCTATTTCAAAAGTTTTTACAAAATCAGGAAGCATAAGTAGTGGTGCATTAGTCAACTTCCCTTTCAGCAGATTGAAAGTCTCTTCTTGGTTGGACCCCAAGTGAATCCCACAGTTTTTTTTATCACTTTAGTGAGAGGTGCATCAGTGGTTCTAAAGTCCTTCACAAACCTCCTATAGAATCCAGCTAAACTATGAAAGCTTCTTACATCTCCCACGGTTTTAGGAGTTGGCCAATCCCTTATGGCTTTCACATTCTCTTCATCCACATGTATACCCTGAGAAGTCACAACAAAACCTAAAAAGACAAAGTTATTTATTCCAAAAGAGCACTTTTTAAAGTTAGCAAACAATACTTCTTTTCTCAAGACATCTAAAACCTTTCCCAGGGATTTCCACTCTGATTTTGGTTGGATCTACTCGGTGACAGATTGAAAGATGGGGTTTTCGATGGATACTGGTTTGATGGTCGAATTAGGGTTTATGGATGGTTGGGTTGAAGGAATTTGATAGATTGAAACACTTAGGGTTGCGGAAAAGACATCAGATTCTTCACTTTTTCACTCTGGATTTGACACTTAGGTGTACCTAGGAATTTGACAATGTACCTAGGAATTTGACACTCTGGATTCTATGTTCTGAATAATGCACGTCATCTCCTGAATAAGCTTCTTGGACTTGGATCTTCTAATAGGCCCAACAGAGATTGCAAATGGATCCTTCTTCTGGTTATCTTCACTTTGAGCCGAGAGAAACACATCTTTAGTTTGGTTCTGGTCAATATCATCTTCTTCATAATCACTTGACAGTTGCATCCATTCAGGCTCATCAGGCTCCTCTAGGGTTGGTTCATCCTAGATTGCATCATCCCCTCCTCCTTTGAAAGGATTTGTCCTCAAATCCAAGTGATCGGCATGAAAAAGAGCCAAGTCAGATACATTGAAAGATGAACTCACAGTATACTTACCTTGAAGATCAATCTTGTAGGAATTGGTGTTGATTCTTTCAATTACTTTGAAAGGACCATCTCTTCTTTTCATCAGTTTGGATTTTCTTTCATTTGGAAATCTATCTTTCCTGAGGTGTATTCAGACCAAATCTCTCCAGGGTTAAAGATCAGCTCACGCCTCCCTTTGTTGGCATACTTCTCATACTACTTTGTTGTTGCTTCAATGTATTTCTTAACATGTTTATGCAAAGAAACAACAAATTCGGCATTCTGCTTACCATCAAGGTTAGCTCGTTCTTTCAAGGGTAGAGACAACATATCCAAAGAAGTCAAAGGACTAAATGCATAAACAATCTAGAATGAAGAAAACTTAGTAGCCCTATGAACTGAATGGTTGTATGCAAATTGAACATGAGGCAAACAATATTCCCAAGTGTTAAGATTCTTTTTAATGATTGCACGCAAGAGAGTAGACAGAGATTTGTTAACTACTTCAGTCTGTCCATCAGTTTGAGGATGATAAGTAGTAGAAAACAACAATTTGGATCCAAGTTTAGCTCACAATGTTTTCTAGAAATGACTCAAGAACTTAGTATCTCTATCAGTCACAATGTACCTAGGAATTCCATGCAATCTAACCACATCTCTAAAAAACAAATCAGCAATCAAAGAAGCATCATCAGTTTTATGACATGGAATGAAATGAGCCATCTTAGAAAATCTATCAACCACAACAAAGATGGAATCTCTTCCCTTCCTAGTTCTAGGCAATCGAAGAAAAAAATACATTGAGATATCTATCCATGGTTCAGACGGAATAGGCAGAGGCATATACATACCTTTGGTTTGGTTTGTTGCTTTCGCTTGTTTGCAAGTAACACACTGATTACAAAGCTTCTCCACATCTTTTCTCATTCTCGGCCAGTAGAAGTGATGCTGCAAACTCTTCAAAAAATTTTCAATGCCGAAGTGACCCATCAATCCTCCTCTATGTGCTTCTCTAACAAAGAGATCTCTCAAAGAACAGTTAGGAACACACAGTTTTGATTCATAAAACAGAAAGCCATCATTTTTGAAATGTTTTTCTACAGCAACCTCATCACACTTATGATAAACTTCTTTGAAATCATGATCAGTTGCATAGTAGGACTTAATATGTTCAAAACCGAGGAGTTGAGTTTCCAAAGTAGAGAGAAGAGTGTACCTCTGAGAAAGGGCATCAGCAACCACGTTCTCCTTATCTTGTTTGTATTGAATGACATAAGGAAATGTTTCCAGAAACTGCACCCACCCATTTGACATGTCTTTTGTTAAGCTTTTGTTGACCCTTCAAATGTTTTAAGGACTCATGATCAGTGTGAATGACAAACTCCTTTGGCCAGAGATAGTGTTGCCAAGTCTGGAGTGCTCGGATCAAGACATAGAGTTCTTTGTCATAGGTTGGATAGTTCAGAGTTGCACCTCCAAGTTTTTCACTGAAATAAGCAATGAGTTTCTTCTCTTGCACCATAATTGCTTGAATACCTACACCAGAAGCATCACACTCTATTTCAAAAGTTTTTACAAAATCAGGAAGCATAAGTAGTGGTGCATTAGTCAACTTCCCTTTCAGCAGATTGAAAGTCTCTTCTTGGTTGGACCCCAAGTGAATCCCACAGTTTTTTTTATCACTTCAGTGAGAGGTGCATCAGTGGTTCTAAAGTCCTTCACAAACCTCCTATAGAATCCAGCTAAACTATGAAAGCTTCTTACATCTCCCACGGTTTTAGGAGTTGGCCAATCCCTTATGGCTTTCACATTCTCTTCATCCACATGTATACCCTGAGAAGTCACAACAAAACCTAAAAAGACAAAGTTATTTATTCCAAAAGAGCACTTTTTAAAGTTAGCAAACAATACTTCTTTTCTCAAGACATCTAAAACCTTTCCCAGGGATTTCTACTCTGATTTTGGTTGGATCTACTCGGTGACAGATTGAAAGATGGGGTTTTCGATGGATACTGGTTTGATGGTCGAATTAGGGTTTATGGATGGTTGGGTTGAAGGAATTTGATAGATTGAAACACTTAGGGTTGCGGAAAAGACATCAGATTCTTCACTTTTTCACATTTCTTCACACACCTCACAATCAAGTTGTTGAGAGAACAAATGAATCACCAAAGAAGAAAATATTTTTTGATAAAAATGATGATTAAGTTCAGATCTGAAACAAAACAAAGTTTAAAAGGAAAGACAAGTCAACTTCGTGCATGAGCACCTAGGGAACATAAAAAGTCGTGCATGAGTATTGAGGGAAAAGAAAAGAGTGGTTTAGGTGGTGGGTTTCCAAAGTGCCCACTTTGAAGCTGCCAAAATCCTTATAGCTCCGAAGTGCTCAAGGCATCTTTCTAAAGTGCCCACTTTAAAACCGTAAGTAGAAAAGTAGCAAATTGATTTGATACTTCTAAGAGACCGAAAAGTGATTGTAGGCAGTTGAGCTAGTGTTTGCTCGGCCAGTAGCTGATCCTCAATATTTATGTTCTGAATAATGCACACCATCTTCTGAATACGCTTCTTGGACTTGGATCTTGTAATAGGTCCAACAGAGATTGCAAATGGATCCTTCTTCTGGTTATCTTCAGTTTGAGCCGAGAGAGACACATCTTTAGTTTAGTTCTGGTCTATATCATCTTCTTCATAATCACTTGACAGTTGCATCCATTCAGGCTCATCATCAGGTTTATCTAGGGTTGGTTCATCCTGGATTGCATCACTAAGGTTATATGAATATTTCACAATCCTAAGAGAAAGACCACTTATACTATAAATATGAGGTTTGTAATAGTAAAGAAAATTGGCCAATTCATCCAACTCAAAAGTTCATCAATTTGACAACTGCCAAGGCAACAAAATATACCCAAAAGATCATCTTCAGCGACATGGTCATAATAGGCTGATCTTCGTGATTACTATAAACCAGAAAAAGGTATCTACTCTTTATAGCACGCCCACAAGTCTACTTATTGGCTCAGACCACGACCTCCTTCACACATGCAGGAAGACTCCATGTTCATGAAACATACTAGTCTATCAGCTCCAAGTCGGTTCATGTCTAAATTATTAGAACCGTAAGCTATTCCATTTTTTTTATATAGTTTGGTTTGGGTATATTTAGTACCCAGAGTACCCAAAATGTAACAAAAATCCACACTACAAAAAAGTCTACATTGATAGCAGATTGTTATAACACATTTTACTGAACTGCTAGCGTAGATGATTTAGAAAATTTTAAACTATATCTAAACTCCAAACCCTATTCCCCAAACCCCAAATATAATTCAAACCATATGTATTGTACCATAAATTATAAATCTACGCAGTAAAACTAATATTTTCCAACTTAAACACCAAATCTTAACACATAAGTTACAAATCTAATTTTTCAAATTTTATTCTCAATTTTCACTCTAAATCCCAAACCCCATAATCCAAACCTTATATTATAACACTAAATTTAGTTAATTATAAACTCCAAAACATAAATTTTATATTCGAAAAACTAATCCCTAACACTATATTTTAAAGTTTTATATGTTTTTAATCTGATTTATTTTGTCTTGGTAAAGAAGATGGTCATGAGCAAGAGGAGGTGGTCGTGAGCAGAGCTGGTGATCGTGAGCAGAGGAGACGTCTCCTCCCATCGTCACAGGTCTCGAGCTTGCCCCTGTCATCACCGGTCTCAAACTCGTCCCGGTCGTCCATCGATGGTGCCGGAGATAGAGACAAAATAGAGGAAGACATCAAGAAGAAAGCGGCAAAGGAGGAGGGAGGCGGCAGCAGAGATATTAGGTTTAGAGTTAATTAGGGTTTGTTTATTGAGGTTTAGATTTTGGTTAATTAGTTATTGATTTAATGTTCTGGTTTACTTAGTTTTTTTTTAATTCTGGTTTAATTTTAATTGTAAATTTATTTTAATTCAATTTACAAAAAAAAATTATTTCAATTAATAAATTTAATTCAATTTTAATTTTAAATTTGGAGTAATTTTAATTTTAAATTTGGAGTAATTTTATCTTATATTTTAATTCAATTGTATGTTACATATACATTAATATATGATTTTTATTGTAGAAAGACCTATCATAGCATGGAATATGAATCGTAGTTAAGCTAATAACATCATTCAAGTATTGCTATCGTATCAGTACATATAGTAGGGTCCAAAAAACTGTTATCGTATATGGGGTACCTAAGATGGCATATACTCGGGTAAGACCTAGATTCGAACCGAGATCGCATATACAATACAGACCCGGACCCAAAGCAAACCCTTATATTCATCGATTTTGGTTTGGATTTTCAGGTTCGGGTAAAAATGTCGGTATAATTAGAAGTCCAGTTTGGAATGAAACTCTGTTACGGTAATAAAAAATTCCTTACTAAAAATTCATATAAAACATCCCCTTGAATTTGTGGTCATATTGAAACAGTCATATTCATACATATCTATAGTATATATTTTTAGAAAGAAAAAACATAGTCAGAAAGTCAAATGTGCAAAGAGAGGAAAGTCAAATAGTATGTTTTTTTTTGGGATCTTTTTCATAAAATTCAATAAAAATGGAAAAGTTTGCTTGACAGCTTGTACTATTTCTTTGTAGTTACTCAATTTTCTTTCATTGTATTCTACCATAAATCTTACATTCCATTTTTATTACATAATACTATGTACATAAAGTAACAACCAATTTTAATAGATTTCTTTTTGACACATGTCAAAATTTCATGATGACAAAATCCAATTTTTGTAATATAAAAAGCTTCATTCTTCCTTGTAATAAGACACATACATCTTCTAGCTAGCATACATACATCCCTGGCTTTCATCTAAACGTCTACAAAAGTAAATTTTCTAATGTCTATAGCACATATAACCGAGGCTGGAGATAAAGCTCTCTTTCTGCAGCAAGAAACTTCTGAAATCAACTCTCCTCTTAATGAATTTCCGCCGAGTACTAATGTTCTTGTTGTCGACGCCAATCTCAGCACTTTACTTGATATGAAAGAAATCATGGAACGCTGCGCCTATCATGGTAACTCTCTTCTTACATATGTATGTATAAATTTAGCGATTTAATAAAGAGTTGTTAAAGTAAGGGTTTAGGGTTTATACTTATGTGTTTTGTCGTTATCCAGTGACGGCTTATGCGGACTCGGAAGAAGCTATTGCGTTTCTGACAAAGTGTAAACATGAGATTAATATTGTGATTTGGGATTATCATATGCCTGGAATTAATGGACTCCAAGCTCTCGCAATCATTGGTTCAAAGATGGATCTTCCTGTAGTAAGTACGTATATCGCACATTAGAGTTTTATTTTCCGAACTATTATAAACAAAATTCTCTTTAATTCGATAGAAATATAATAATTTATTTAATCTTTGTGTAGTTATGTCTGGTGACGATCAAACAGAATCGGTGATGAACGCAATGGTACATGGTGCATGTCACTATGTTATGAAACCCGTTAGAAAAGAGATCATAGCCACCATATGGCAACACATTGTACGCAAGAGGATGATGTCTAAACCAGGTTTAGTTCCACCTGTTGTGGTTCATGGTGACTGTTCCAAGCAAGAGAAAGATGATTCCGTGACCGTAGACCAAGATGATAGTGAGGAGAGCATCGATAAGATAGAAGAGAAAGCAACACAGAAACAGACAATGATATGTATAGAAGAAACTCAACCAATGCAATCACATTTGGTTAAGAGTAACGGTTCAGACCAAGACGACGACGATTCCAGGAGCGTAAGAAATTACAACTATGAACAAAGCATCGACAAGAAAAAAGAGAGATATTTGAAGAGACCGCGGATTTCGTGGACTGGAGATCTTCAACAGAAATTTCTCGAAGCCATCGATATAGTTGGTGGGCCTAAAAGTAATCTAACTATTCTAAAATCTCTAGTCATTCAATTTCTTTATTATTTCTCTTCTATTTACTATTCTTTTTTTTTAATGCAAAAGCAGAAGCTAGTCCAAAGGTACTTCTCAAATGCTTGCATGACATGAATATCGAAGGACTCACTAGAAACAATGTGTCCAGTCATCTTCAGGTTCAAAGAAAAACTATTATATATTGTGACAATTAAACTAGGATTCTGCATATATGAATACGCAAGTTCTACATCAATTGTGTTCTCGTGCAGAAATATCGTCTAAGTCTTGAGGAGAACAAAATTCCTCAACAGTTTCCAGAGACTGGTTGGTCTAGTTTGAGTAGACCTTCACCTTTCTTAGGTATGAACAATGGTTTCATAGCACCAACGTCCCTTAGGAATTGGCCAGCTGTTTACCCGGTCCAGGACAATCAATATCAAAATGGTTACTTGGCAATAAACAACAACCAGTTCGTGACCAATAATATGCCTGGTTTTCCCTACTCGGAAAATGATCACCATCTCCAGCAGCAGCATCAACAACGACAATATCAGCTTTCTAATCACGTGATGAACTACATGATGAGAAATGAACCTCAACAAGCTTATAATAGCATCGGTTTAACGGATCTCGAACCAAATATTTATCCAAGTCTGCCGTACGATCCAAACGAGTTTCTATTCGATGGCTACAATTTCAGTAACTGATATGAGCTTCTCTTTAAGACGGTCTTTGTAGGAGATTATTTGGTTTCTAGAAAAATTCAAGATTGTGAGGGAATAATCAAGTGACATAAGGGAAAACTAGCATGTCTTGTGCGTTGCAAGAAGTTTAGCTATTATTATATGGACTAATTACAAAGTATCTGTTACTGGTAATATGTATATCAGTAAATCAGGGTATCATATGTATGAAATGCTTTTGTTTAATAAACTTTTGATTTATGAATATTTTTTCTTTTAATAGATTTTATTATATAGTTTATAAATTGAGATGCCTGCAAGTTCTTTTAATTCATAAACCAGAGCACATTATCAAATGTATAATTTCTCGGGCTAATTTAAATTTTGTCAATGGCTTTGCATAGGTAGGCGTTCGGGTATCTATTCGGATTTGGTTCGAATCAATTCGGGTTTCAGAGTTAAACAATTTGGCCCCATTCAGATATTTTTAAATTTCGATTCTGGTTCGGTTCGGATTTGGATAATCCATTTAAATTATATTTAAAATTTTAAAATTTAATATACACTTTAAATTTCTCAAAATCTATAAACAAAATAATATATTACATATAAATTTGGAGAACATATATAAAAATACCTAACTTAACGTATAAATTGGTTTGGTTTGAATTTTTGGATAGATAATCAATAGATATTTCAAGTATTTTTGGTGTTTTAAGTATATTTTAGTTATTTTTAACATTTATTTTTGACTATTTGTATATATTTTCAAGTATTTTGGACAATTTAAAACTATCTTATATATTTTGGATGTTCTTAATATACATTTTCTAAAAATAATTAATATATTTAGATATATAAATCTATTTCAGATATATTCGGATACCCAAAATACTTCGGTTCGGGTCGGTTTGGTTTCGGTTCTCTAGATACCAAAATTTTGAACCGTTCGGATATTTAATCAATTTCAGTTCAGGTTCTATACTACCTTTTTGGATCGGATTCGGTTCGATTTTTTTTTTTTTTTTTTTTGTCATCAACTTTACAGACTCATATTGACTCTGTGAACCAAACTGGGAGATCTTGATCCATGTGAACAACTAAAGACGATACTTTCCTAGCACTGCGAGCTAAGCTATCCGCCTTCTTATTATGCGTTCTTGAGACATAGATGATCTCTGCTCTGGAAAAACTCTCTTTCAGGCTGTTGAAATCTTCCAAATAACTTGCAAATGCTGGCCATTCTTCTGGTTCCGAAACCATCTTCACCAATTGAGAACAATCCGTTGCAAACGTAACCTGAAATTATCGTAAGTTTTTCATACATTCCATTGCCCATAATAGTGCTTCCATCTCTGCATGAAGAGGAGAAAGGGAAGCCCTAATATTCCTTGCACCCATCAAACCCGCAAATCCCTCTAAAGTACTATACCATCCTTGTCCTGAGAAAATATCATTTTCCTTCCAGGAATCATCCGTAAAACACCATCTTCCTGGAATTAAAGGGAGATTCATAGCCTCAACATGTGGACTCCTCTTAGTCTCATCTAGTATTTGTGCCTCAGCCCATAGGTTTGACTCCGTTTCAGCCAATTTAAGGGTATCCAACGGGTCAACATCCAGGTTACTAAAGACTTTATTATTTCTTCCCTTCCATATGTACCATAATATCCATGCAAATTGATGATCCTCCATCTGTGGCACAACTCTCCAAAAGAGGTGATCCATGTTCGCAAAGAGAGAGCTTATTGGAAACAAAGTTGGATTTGTTGGAACCTTTGAAAGAGCCCATGTCTGGAGTGCTGGAGGGCACTCAAAAAAAACATGGTTAATCGATTCCTCCTCAGCTCCACATCTTGCACAAATGATATCCCCGGGTATTCCTCTCTTTTGTAGATTCTTCTTAACTGCAATACACCCCGTCACCAGTTGCCATAGAAAATGCTTAATCTTTGGTGGACATCGTATTTTCCAACAATGTGCCTTCAAAATATCCACTGTGGGTCCAAACACTAAGGGTGATTTTTCCTTGTCTGGGTATATCCTTTCTACCTGATATCCAGATTTAACCGTATATTTTCCATTATTTGTGAAATGCCATCCATCTCTGTCTGCCATCTGAGTTCTACTCAGTGGAATACTTTCGATAAATTTCACATCCTGGGGATCCACCAAAGCCCGAATCACCGGCGAATTCCTTTTCCGCAAATGTGGATCAATAAGAGAATCCACTGTAAGGTCTGGGTAAAGATTGTGTTGATTTTTATTGGCTGGTCTCGAGCGAGTGGTTGGGATCCAAGGATCATTCCATACAGATATAGAAGATCCTGTTCCCACCCTTTTGATTAGTCCTTTGCTTACCAGAGATCTAGCAGAAACAATACTCCGCCAACCATATGACGGAGAATATGAACGAATCGGCTCCAGGGGTGATGCATTCCTGAAATACCGA
Source organism: Brassica napus (assembly GCF_020379485.1). Taxonomy (NCBI): domain Eukaryota; kingdom Viridiplantae; phylum Streptophyta; class Magnoliopsida; order Brassicales; family Brassicaceae; genus Brassica; species Brassica napus. Next base: position 2,805,455 of record NC_063441.1, on the reverse strand, counting down.
CCTTCAAAAACTCGAGAAAATAAAGTATTTGGCTTCTCTATCAGCCTCCATAATTGTTTACCAAGCATCGCTGTGTTGAAATCAGTGATATCTTTAAAACCTAACCCTCCATCTTCCTTACTGACACATACTTTGTCCCATGATTTCCAATGCATTCCTCTTGTATGACCACCAGGACTCCACCAAAATTGTGCTACCGCACTTGTTAACTTTTTTGCAGTAGCCTTGGGTAAACGATAGCAAGACATTACATGATTTGGTAAAGTCATAATCACTGACTTGATTATCACCTCTTTTCCTCATTTCGTGAAGAACTTAAAAGTCCAACCATTGACCCTATTATTTAATCGATCCTGTACAAAGACAAAAACCTGAATTTTAGAACCCCCAAGACTCTCCGGTAAACCCAGATAATTTCCCATTCCTCCCAGATTTTGTATGCCCAGAATATCTCTTAGCTCCTGTCTGGCAGATTCTTCAATGTTGTGTCCAAATTGAATTGATGACTTATCAAAGTTTATTAGTTGACCTGACACTTTCTCGTAATCCTTTAATATCCTTAGAATGGTATGGCACTCTTCCTTTTGAGCTTTACAAAAAAAAGACTGTCATCCGCAAAAAGCAAATGCGATATTGAAGGACATGCCCTGGTTACCTTTATTCCTGTTAATTATTTTTCCCTTTCCGCCTTCTTAATATTCGCTATCAGAGCCTCAGTACACAGAATGAATAAATAGGGAGATAAAGGATCTCCTTGACGTAATCCCCGCTGTGGAATAATGAGTCCCCTAGGTTGGCCATTTAAAAGAACCCGATATTGAACCGATGATATACATTCTACCATAAGTTTAATCCAATGCTCATGGAACCCCATTTTCTGTAATAATGCCTTAATAAATTCCCATTCAACCCGATCGTAACCCTTACTCATGTCCGTTTTGACTGCCATATACTTTCCTTTACACGCCTTATTGGTCCGTAATCCATGAAACATTTCCTGTGCTATAAGGATATTATCAGAGATCAGCCGTCCTGCCACAAATGCCGATTGCGTTTCCGAAACTAGAGAAGGTAGGAATAACTTTAACCGTTGACACAAAACCTTCGAAATAATTTTGTACCCCACATTACATAAGCTGATAGGTCGCAACTCCATCATCCTTGTAGGTCTCTCTGTCTTTGGGATCATACAAATATTAGTAATATTTAACCTTGAATCCATTTCTCCAGACACCAAAAAGTCATTCACCATCTCCACCAAATCTCCCTTAATAATATGCCAAGAATGTTGAAAGAAGAGGCCTGTCATACCATCCGGTCCTGGTGCTTTTTCTGGATGCATCATAAACAGAGCTTCTCTAACTTCGTCCTCTGTCGCTATCCTCAGTAATCGTTGATTCATCTGTGGGGTTATACCAGGTGTTACCTCTGAGAGGAACTCATCAAACTCCGATGGAGCAGTGGTAGTAATTAAATCTTGAAAATATTCAACCGCCACTCTCTCTATTCCATTGTCCTCTGTAATCCAGTTTCCCTCCCCATCATGTAGCCCCACTATCCTATTACGAGCCCTTCGTTGCTTAGTTAAAGCATGGTAGAATTTTGTATTAAGATCTCCAGATGAATACCACATATTTCTACTTTTCTGGTGCCAATACTCTTCCTCATCTTTATATGTCTCTTGCAGTTACCTAGATACCTCCATAATATCCTCCTGAGATCTAGAATCATCTGTTTGTACCTCTTCAAGCGCTTTTTGCAAGTCCGCTATCTTTTCCTTCCCATAAGGAGGATTATTTTTCCTCCATTTGGCTATCTCCCGACGGCAGTTACTAATTTGTTGCACTATACCAGTTCTTGTTCCTTCATTATTATCGGACCAAACCCTTGTAATTGATTCCATAAGACCTTCTTGTCCAACCCATCTCTTATCAAATCTAAACTGCCCTTTCCTCCTAAGAACTTTATCTTCCAAATAAGCCACTTCTGGACGATGATCCGATGCCACCAGGCCTAAATATTCTGTATAAGAACAGAGGAATAGCGTATGCCATTCTTCATTCGCTAATGCACGATCTAACCGACATCTAACCGTGACTGCCCCTTTACCCTTACCCCTTCTGCCTTGCCAGGACAACTTATTTCCTTTGACTGGGAACTCCAGTAAACCACAATTCCTTATCATATTATTAAAAGGAACAAATGAGTTCGCACTTCGCAACGCACCACCTTCTTTTTCATGATTTCCTGTAATCTCGTTTAAATCACCAATAATAAACCAAGGCTCTGATCTCGAAATCCCATATCTAGTTAAACGTTCCCACACTTTTAACTAGAACAAGTGTCATATATACTGTTTTCCCAAGAGCCACTGCTTCCACATCTATCATGCGATTACTTGAATATAACACATTAACCTGATACTCATTATTGTAATAAAGCGCTAATCCACCACTTCTTCCCACAGGATCCACTGTGACCAAATTATCAAATCCAAAATGACCTTGAAATTTCTGAGCAAACTCAAATTCTTGCTTTGTCTCTGATAAAAATAAAAAATCTGGCTTATGTTTATGCCATATCTCCGTTAAATAACTTATCGTCCACTTACTTCCCATTCCTCGGCAATTCCAACTTAGTGTTCTCATTTAAAAATATATAGAAATGCTCCCTTGAGCTTGTTAAATTGGATGTAATGATACCCTAGATTCTCCAAATCCCCAATTAGATAGTCTCGTCTCCCGGTGAGTATCTCCCCCCTTATTAACTTTACAATCGCCACCCTATCCCATAATAGTTTCCCTCTAAACCTCCAATGAAAAACCTTATATAGTCCGTGAAAGAAGAAAATAATAGAGTAGTCCCGAGCCCTAGCTTTGCTTTAGCATATATGCTTCTTATTATCCAATCAACATTTATAATAGTATTTAGAAGATGCAAATGCTCTCCAAAGGCTTTTTTGCCCAATGTTTTCATATAAAACTTTTGATAAAGCATTTGCAGTTTGAATGTATAAAATTTTTAAAATAAGTTAAAAAAATTAATTTATTTTATTTAATAATATCACAAGACTATATTTATATTAAAAAATAAACTTTGTATTTTTAAAATAAAATTAATTTTTAAAAATAAAAGAAGAATATTTCACATTAAAAATATAACTAAATTTGATTTACTATTAATAATAAAAATAAAATTATTTACAAATATATATATTATATATATAATATTTAGAAATAAATAATTTATAATCATATACTAATTTTATATATTGGGGATTTGCCAAAACATCCTATATATTCATTTTAAACATAAAAGTGTATCACATATGCAATCAAATACAAAAGCAATCTAAAGGGATGGTAAAATTAATAATTAACCCTTACGACCAAACAAAAAACCATAAATGTATTTTACAATTCTGTCATTCGAAAGTATACACGTAATTGAAATATACCCATATGTAGACCTTTTAAAAAGTCTACAATGTAGACTTATTCTCTAGTCTACATTGTAATTTGATCTAATAATTTAATTTTAAAAATGCATAAAAATAATTTTGTGAAATTTTTAATAAATCATCAATGTAAGGATTCATATGAAATATATATATATATATATATAAAGATTTTATACAATTGAACAATTTACAAGAATATATATTGATTTTGCAACCATGTGATGAAAATATATATAAGTCTACCAAAACGGAAACATACAAAAATCAAAAATAATTTTTATTAATTTTAGTTTTCATATGAATAAATTAAAATTATAATCTTCAAACTAATATTCGAAAATTGTAAGATCATATATTAAATTATTAAAATAGTAAAGAATGAAGGGGAAATTACATGTTTACCACTTTCATTGTACCATTTTTCATTTTTACCACCACTAAAGAGACATTTTTAAAAATACATTCTTCATTAAGTGGCAAAAGACTCTTATGCCCTTATTATTATATATATAATAAATCATTATTTAAATAAAAAAATTTTAAAAAAAAAATTAAAAAAAGAAAAAAAAAAGTAAATTTTTTTTATGTTTTCGAATTATACTTTTTCAAATTCGAGCTTTTTTATAAATTTTTTTTTTTGAAATTTTTTTTTTCGAATTTTATTATTTTTTTTCAAATTTCTTTTTAAAAAACGAAAATTTTGTTTGAAACTATTTTTAAAAAATTTTAATATTTTTTTAAGTCTTTATTTATATATTTATTAGAATCCTAAATTTCACATTCCAAAAACCCTACTCCACCCCTCAACTCTAAACCCTAAGTCTAGATTAGTTAACCCTAAGGATATAATTGTCTTTTGCCCTTCATTAAAAGTAAGGGTAAAAGTGGTTAGTGTAAACATGAAAAGTGGTACTATGAATGTGCTATTTGTGGCAATTTCCCAAGAATGAACAACAATAATGAAACTATCATAGTAGACTTCCAAAAAAAATCTACTAGACTTACAATAAAGTTTAATCCACAATTTTAATTTTAGTAGACTTTAAGAAAGTCTACAATATCGTAAATTTTAACCTAGTTACAATTTATGTCTACCTATATAAATGAAATTTACATAATCTCTCCTAAAATAGCTGAATAAGTTTCTAAAACTCTCTCCATTCTCTATAAAATTCTCTCATTTCTCTCTAAATTCTTTGAACATAAAGAAAAACTTTTGTTTAAATTGTTAATTTTTTTCTCATGTCTTTCTCACAATATCATATTGTTTTTGGAGATATTATCATTCATGGTTTTCATCTTCCCCTCTAAAAATATAAGTTCTAGATCTATATATTTTAAATGTGTATTTAATGTTTCTATTCAAATAAAATTATAGATCCAAACTTTGTGCTGCTACTATTTTTGAAGTTTTTCAGATTTAAAATTATTTTTCACATTTCTAAATGTACAGATTTTTCTTTCAAATCTGGAATTATGGGATAAAATAGAATTATAATGAAGTCTGCTGATAAGTTAAAGCTAGTATACTCCAAATGAAGTCTACTAAACCACAAATTTTAAGCAGACTTCATTGCAGTTTACAAAATATGACTAACTTTTTTCATATGTTTTTTAATAATTTTATCTTATTTTTCAGGTATTTTCTTCCATTTTTTTTATCTCCTCCTCTCCAAAATGTAAGATTTTCATCTATAGATTTTAAGCATGTTTTTTTGTATTTATATTTAAATACATTTTTTATCTTATACTTTTCTCATAATTTTATCTTATTTTGTAGGTTTTCTCTTCACAAGTTTTCAAATCATCTTCCCAAAAAGTGTAAGATTTACATCTATTCATTTTAAATCTGTATTTTTGTTTGTTATATTGAACTAAATTTATAGATTCAAACTCTATGTTTTTGCTTTGCTATTAGGTTAGGAAAAAAAAATATTTTGAAATATTTTCCAGAACAAACTATTTTCAAATTTTCTAAATGTACATTTTTAGATCTGAAAATTTTTCGTTAGTGTAGACTTCTAATGAAGTCTACTTAAAAATTAAGGCTAGTATACTTCAACTAAATTCTACTAAACCATAAACTTTACGCAGACTTCATAAGAAGTCTACTAAAATATAATTTAATTTACTTATCTTATCTTATGTTTTTCTCATAATTTTATTTTATGCTGCAGATACTCTTCTCTAATACTTCATTTGAGGCATCAAGATTATGAATAATCAAATACACTCTAGATGTTTTCTATTTTCTTCGCTTTATAGTAATTTATTATTATAAAATATTCATTGATAAATAATTATTTGATGCATAATCTATAGACGTTGTATTCATTTTATTGGTGTGTTTCACTTGTATGATATTATTAGTTTTTTTTTACAAGATAGTCTAATCAACCAAACAGTTAAAACGACCATAAGCTAAAACAATAACTAACACACATGTGAGAAAAAGAAAATCTATACAAAATTCTCAAGAAGTTTCAAGAGTAAAACTAATCACAAAAACTTTACAATATGTCTCAAGTGTATACTTTAAACAATAAAATTACAGAAAAATACTTTTAAGTAAGTCTACACTGATTAGCTCTGGTGTTGATAGTAACACAAGCAGTTACTTTAGCTCTGGTGTTGATAGTAATACAAGGAAGCAATGTCGTTTTCCCTTTGGCCTCTCCTCCAAATTGTTTTGTAAATAGTTTGGCCGCCATCGGCCTTCTAGATAGCTTGAATTATCTGCTGATCCTTGGCCCCAACCTTGAACAAGAAAACATTGCAACAAGTTAGCTTCACTGTAAACATAAAAACCATAGACCAGTACTCACATTTCTAACCACCAGTATTAATTTATAACAACTTAGAAAGAGTATGAGAAGAGATGGCTAAGAAAGAAAGCATTGCACCCACGAAACCTGAGATGTACATTAATCAAAAAAAAAATCTGAACTCGAGATGTTCTTCACTTTGTCCAGCCTCGCCATAGAGAAGAGTATTGGCTTCGACCTATAGCTCAATGTACCATTGAAATAAACAAACCCACCAAAAACTACTTTTTTGACAAAAAAGAAGTTAGTATGAGTTCTCAAAACCAAACAAAAGTAAGTCAACACTTACACATGCTCATTAGTTTGCTAAGGGCTATATAGCATCTCTTCTATCGAACCATGTAAAGCTGTAAGTCTCTTGGTTTCATCAGTAAAAGGGAAACAGATAGTAATGTCTGTTCCGGTGAGACTATGTTGAACATTGGATCAAGCACATGGAACTCTGCAAACATAATGGACCCACCCACAACTGCAGTCACTACCACAGAGAGCTGAAGAGGATGGAGATACAGAATAGCCATGATCATTAACCTTCTTTTTCAAAGTCTTCTTCAGGGATATACCTTAAAACAAGTATCAATGTGAAGACGAATCCAATAGCATGTGTGGAAAGTAAACAAAGAACTTTGAGTTAGGCCTGGGCATTTTACCCGGACCCGAAGATCCGAACCGGAACTGACCCAAAAATACAGGTTCGGGTCCGGGTCCAGGTCCATGCTAAGTACCTATTGGGTCATTTTTTTTTGGACCCGCGGGTTTCGGTTCGGGTCCAGGTCCTACCCGAGACCCGTTCGGGTACCCGAAGTATCCGCAAATAATTGTATATACTAGGTATATTTGGGTGATTGGGTATATTTTTGGTATTTTGGATTTTTTAAAAGTTTCTGGATTTTTAGGTATAATTGTAGGTTTCGGGTAAATTTTAGATTTTTAGAAAATATAATTCGGGTATTCGGGTAAAATCCGGGTATGTTTTGGGTTTTCGGGTCTGATTTTGGATAAAATTTTGGGTATTTTTGCGGTTCTTCAGGTATTTTTAGAGTTTTCGGGTCAAGTTCGGATATTTCGGATCTATTTCGGGTCTTAAATACTTGAACCGACTCGGATCCGAAATATACCCGAAAATTTTGGGTATTTTACGGGTATTGAAATTATAGATCCAAACCGACCCTGACCCGATAAGACCCGACCTGGAACCGATCCGGAAAATTATATGTACCTACATGGGTCTAAATTGTTAGGACCCGGCAAGACCCGATCCGAACCCAGTCCAAAAACCCGGATGCCCAGGCCTGCTTTGAGTCAGTAACAAGTTACTGTGCTTTGTGAAGTTCACCTCCCCAGATTTCCCAATCTCCTTCGATAACCTTATGAACCTTTACTTTTTTTATTTTTTTATCATCAACATATGTATACCGACTCTGTAAACCAAACCGGATGATCTGCATCCATGTGAACTACAAAAGACCGTTGCTTCCTAAGCTTTCCTTGTTTGAACATTAAGGGTATTTAAAGACAGTGGATACTTTTGGGAAAAAGGAAAAACCAAAACAGGAAAAGGAAAATTTCACCTCAACTCGTGCGGGTCCTATTGATCGATGAGATTTTTCAATCGACCAATGCATATTTTCCTGACAGATTTCTTCGTCTTGTGCTCGTCCAATCGATCAATTGGGATGTTGCATCGATCTATCACTTTGTTTGCAATTTTAAATCGATCGATTAGAAAGTTGCATTGATCGATGCGGTTTGCTGAGCCGACCACTTTGTTTGTTTTCAATGAAACGATAGATCCAGTTCTGGTCTGGAATGGGATCAAGCGATCCTCTTTCCATTTTCTTTTAGTGCTTCAAATCATTACGATTTTTTTTTTGAAATCCCTATAAAGTTTATTTAGGTCTCCAAAAGCGTCCAACCACCTATCTATACTATTAAAGCAGATAATATTGTCCTTTTTACCTTAGCATGTCTTTTTCTTTACTAATTTCATTAAAGGCAATCAAGTAATATTAATAACACATCTATATTTGGTCATTTTTTTTCGGATCCAGTCCACATCATATCTACCTTTTTTTTTTCCTTTAGGCCATTGAGTCCAAGTTCAAATAATTTTTTTTCAACTATTTTTAATTATTATTTTTTCTTTTCTTAATATAATTTAAGCATTCATAAAAAAATTAAATTTTTTCATTGAAAAGTATAAATCTTTATTAAAAGTATAAAAAAAATTATTAAAATATTAACCACATAATAAAATTAATTTATCAGAGTTATACCAACTTAATTCATTAAAGAAATAAAGTTTAATTTTTTAAACATAAATAGTCATTTAAAATGAAATACGATAAATAAAGATAAAAAGTTTAAGTCTTTTATAAAATAAAACACAAATATATGAAAATATGACATTTACTAAATATTTGTCAATTGAAAAAAAAATAAAAATAAACCCGCACTTTGAAAGCGCGGCTCAAAATATAGTAATACCTTAAAATATAGATAGCAAACTCCAAAACCTTAAAAATTACTAAAAACCATATAAGTGCTAAAAACAGGATATATATATATATATATATATATCAATAACTCCGATGATTTATCTTGACACGGTGCATCAGTTTAAAAGTTAAACAATTCAAGTGGCTTTACTACATACAAGTATAACCGAACCGGGCCTCGTAGTCTGGTGGTAAAGGAACTTAGGCTGAGGTGTCCGCTATCACGAGTTCGAGCTCCGGCCACAGCGGATTTAACATGGTTTCCGTTTGGCCTCCAGGACCTTCCTCGCCAGTTCCAGTTGGAAACGGTGGGATAGTCGGACTAAGTGAGAGGTCCGGATACCTGGATTATCAAAAAAAAAAAAAAAAAAGTATAACCGTCCATGCTACGCATGGGTTAATTTACTGTTTTAAAAATTATTTGATTACAGACATAAATTTTCATCAGAAAAATTATTATCTTAAAATAATATATGAACATCACATAATTTTATAGGTGCCTGCACTGAAACAAAACGGTTAAAGTAGTAGAACACAAACATATATAAATGGATATATATTTGTAGTATTTTCATAAATAAATAATATATATGCAAAATATATAATATAATAATTAAAAATACTTTATTTGAGACCTTAATTTATTTGATGATTTATTACTGAGTAATAAACACTTCATTTAATTTGATGTAATTTTTTTTAAAAGGCTTAATTTAATGCAAATTTAGATAAGATAAATCTAATAAATTTATTTTTTCTTTTATTACAGTTTAAAATAATTCATTGAAATTTTTATATTAATTCACCTAAAATCTTATTTTAAACAAATCAACCCACAATTTTTTATTTTAATAGTTTTTTGAATTTATAAAATTAAAATTTACAACTTTTGTTTGATTTTTATTAAGCTATAATGAGTTGTCCAACGATAATTAGTTAAATTCCAAATACAAAAAAAATTAAAATAAACACCTTCGGATTCAGAAATGCAAGTTCCATGTTACGTCCAGCAATAGTTTTGTGGCTGAACTCAATTGCTGTGGTGAATACTGAAAAATAATTGATATAGCAAAAGAAACATTAATCAACAAATCAAAGAAAATATTTAAGAGTGGAACACATACAAACCTTTTTTGCAAGACCAAAACCTGATTCTTGTCCTTTTGACATGACTGCAAATTTTCTGCATGTGAGTGTAGTTATGGAATTTCCACGAGAATAATTTTGCTTTCTGCTCCATCCCATCTTTCCAAACCGTTAACTCCGGATCTGTAAATCAACATATAGAGAAAACTTCAAAGTAGCTATACTGAAATCATTCAAAATCAAAACTCTTAAAAATCAAAGTACAAGTATCAGCCTCTTCCCATAATTCCACTGTATCATTATATTTTGTTGATAATGGATTTTGCAGTATTAATTCATGCAATAAATAAAAGAAGTTTTGAATTGCTGCAGAAGAATATATGAGAAATCGTAGAGATCAAAATTGATAATGGAGATGATAAAATAAATCGGGAAAGAAAGCAGAAAGTAAATTAGTAGATTAAACTTTATATAAGAAAAAAAAACTGTTTTTGAATTGTGATAAATTAACACTGAACGTGAATGTGATATTTGAAAAAAGTTAGGATGATGTTGCTGAAAGTTAAGGATGAAAAAAATATTTTTAATCAATTATTTTCCATATGTCAGTATTTCATTCGCCATGCGTTTTAGTATATAGAAGATTATTAAAATAATTGAAAGTGAAAAACAAAGTGCAAAGGAGGGGATGGTGAGAAGTGAAAAAGAAGAGAGATCCCACATTTTTTCTTTTTTTTGGTGGGCTAGTAATTACATGTTATTGCTACAACACTGAAAATAAAAATTGTTTATGATTTAAACAACAATTGTTACGTTTTTTTCTTCAAACAAATGTATATGATTTAATTTTTAAAAATAAACACATCAAAATCTAAAGTACACAAAGAAAAACACATAATAAATTAATACCTCACACATTTCTAAGTATTCTCAAAATATAAACAACCAAATAGTGATCAAAATATCAAAATATAAACAACCAAATAGTGATCAAATGGCAAAGGCAAAGTCATTGCCAACCCTATCATAAAATTCAATATGAATAAACCCGCCCATTGAAAATAATAACAAATACCAACTAAAATGCTAAATAATAAAAAACTTTCTGTGTGCCGATAAACCACTAGTTATAATATAAGAAACATAGGACTTGGTATTCAGGTGGTGTTGGGGAAACTTGGGAGAAGAAAGCGACAAAATTTAAATGCAAATGAATACTGCTCGATCTCGTTTGAAAGGTAAGCACATAAACAAACGCCGACCAACAAAAGGAAGCAAATAAACAAACAACAGAACCATTTATGTGAAGACATCTAGATGCTTGGGAATATCAATACAGATTTTGTAAAATATTACCCGTTAAAGAGCTAATAGTTTACAAAGAAAAATACAAAAAGGTATCATTTGAGGCGTTAGAAAGGGAATGAAAATAAATAAACAACATAACCATTCATATGCAGACATTTAGATGCTTAGATATATCAAAACAGATTTTGGAAATATTACCCGTAAAGTGAAAATAGTTTAGTAAGCATATAAAAGAAGAAAAAAAGGTCTTTTTTTTTTTTTCTGAGAAAAGCCAAAAGGTCATATGATCTGATATATCCCTATTTCTTATAACTCCAATAAGATTGAAGAATCTGTTAGGCAAGAGTTAAGGGATATTTTGGGCATTCAAAATCTTGGAGGAATGGGATCCTACCTGGGTTTACCGGAAAATATGGGGGGCTCAAAGATCCAAGTGTTTAGCTTTGTACAAGATCGTTTAAATAATCGAGTCAATGGGTGGATTTTTAAGTTTTTACAAAAGGAGGAAAGGAAGTAATCATTAAATCAGTGATTACAGCATTACCAAATCATACGATGTCCTGCTATCGTTTACCGAAAGCAACTGTAAAGAAACTGACGAGTGCGGTATCACAATTCTGGTGGAGTCCAGGAGGAAGCACAAGGGGTATGCATTGGAAATCATGGGACAAGGTATGTGCAGATAAGGATGAAGGAGGTTTGGGGTTTAAAGACATCACTGATTTCAATACGGCGATGCTGGGCAAACAGCTATGGCGCCTGATAGAAAAACCAAACACTTTATTTTCTCGAGTTTTCAAAGGTCGGTATTATAGGAATGCTTCACCCTTGGAACCGATTCGTTCATATTCTCCGTCATACGGCTGGCGGAGTATTGTTTCTGCTAGATCTCTGGTTAGCAAAGGACTAATCAAAAGGGTGGGATCAGGGTCTTCTATATCTGTATGGAATGATCCTTGGCTCCCAACCACTCGCCCGAGACCAGCTAATATAACTCAATACAATTTATATCCGGACCTTACTGTAGAGTCCCTCATTGACTCTACCTCGCGTACTTGGAATTTAGAGGCAATTCGGACTTTGGTGGATCCTCAGGACGCGAAACTTATAGAAAGCATACCACTGAGCATGACTCAGAGGGTAGATAGAGATGGATGGCACTTTACAAAAAATGGGAAATATACGGTCAAATCAGGATATCAGGTCGAGCGGATTTATCCAGATAGAGAATGACCACCAACACTGATTGGTCCCACAATTGATATTTTGAAGGCTTACAGCTGGAAAATACGGTGCCCACCAAAGTTAAAACACTTCTTATGGCAATTGGTGTCAGGATGTATAGCAGTGCGGAAGAATTTACAAGCAAGGAGGATTCAAGGGGATATTTGTTGTGCAAGATGTGGAGCTCCTGAGGAATCGATAAATCATGTGTTTTTTGAATGTCCTCCAGCTCTTCAGGTTTGGGCTCTTTCGAAGATACCATCAAATCCAGCTATTTTTCCGACTAGCTCCCTCTTCACAAATATGGATCATCTATTCTGGCGAGTTTTCCCGCAGATGGAGGATCATCAGTTTGCATGGATACTATGGTACATCTGGAAAGCTATGAATAATAAAGTTTTCAGTAATTTGGATATGAATCCTATGGATACGCTTAAATTGGCTGAAACAGAATCAACACTGTGGGCTGAGGCACAAGTAGTGAATGACCAGAGGACGACACCACACACAATAGATGTGATATTGCCGTCGATCCCAGGAAGATGGTGTTTTACAAATGGTTCGTGGAAAGAGGGGGTTAGTTTCTCAGGACAAGGTTGGCTCAGTACTTTGGAAGGTTTTGATGGATTGTTAGGGGCGAGGAATGTTAGGGCTAGTCTCTCGCCTCTTCATGCGGAGATGGAAGCGTTGCTCTGGGCAATGGAATGTATGAAGAATTTACATCAATTTCAGGTTCCGTTTGCAACAGATTGTTCTCAATTGGTGAAGATGGTTTCGGAACCAGAAGAATGACCAGCTTTTGCAAATTATTTGGAAGATATCAAGATCCTGAAAGAGAGCTTCACCCGATCAGAGATTATCTACGTACCACGGACGCAAAATTCAAAGGCGGATAGTCTAACACGCAGTGCTAGAAAGCAACCGTCTTTTGTCGTTCACATGGATGCAGATCATCCGGTTTGGTTTACAGAGTCAGTATGAGTCTATATTGTTGATGACAAAAAAAAAAAAAATCTTATAACTCCAATAAATTTAGGGATAATCCGATGACCATCTCCAATGGTAGATTATTTTAAGTCAAAGCATCAAAAAAATGAGAAAAAAACTTTTTTCAATGGTGTATTATTTTGAGAAAAAATGAAGATATGTATAATACCTCTTCAAATTTTGAGAGAACACTATTCACAGTCTTATTTTTACTATTAAACATTTTATTTACTAATTGATCCTTAAATTATAATATAGTTTTATTTTATATATAAAATATTAATCATTTTTGTTTTTTTACTTTATTGAAATTAATAATACTTTCATTAATAAAGCTAAATTAATGTATAAAATAAAGATTTGGTTAAAATAAAAATTATAGTGGGGTAAAATTTGTAAGTTTTTAAAATACATAGCATTATTAGAAATAATAATAAGTATTAAAAATAGAATATACTTAGAATAAGATTCTTTTAGAAAAAAATGAGGACAACCATTGGAACAAAACTCAAACTTTATTTTGAGTTTACATCATTTTGATTAAAAATGACATTTGAGATGCCAACCCCTATAAAATCTCGGTACCAATGTATAATTTATATTACAAAAGTGAATATACATACATACATATATATATATATATAGTGTGTGTTTGTTTAATGTATAATTTTTTTTTGTAAAAGTGAAAGAAGTGGATGAAACATAAAAAAGAAGATTAAGACTATAGATTTACATTTTTTTTTGACATCAAACGGCTATTCTATTACTCAAACTTGAGGTGGTCTGGGAAGCAAGACCGGAATAGAACAACCAATAAAACATAAAGGTCTATGAAAAGAACGTGCATTCCTAGCTAACGAATCTGCAATTTCATTCTGCGTCTTTGGAACGTAGCTGATCTTGAAGTCCGAAAAACACAACCGAAGAGTTTGAATTGTTTCCAGCTCAGTTGAGAAGTTGTGCCAATTGTGACTGTTCTACCATTGCAATCAGATCCTTTCAGTCCGTCCCGAACCTCTGACAGGTCGAATGTTGTAGCATACTCTCCCTTGCCCATTGTAGCGCTTCCAGTTTTGAATGTAAAGCTGTCTCCCTCCTCCTCAGGTTCCTTGATCCCATAAGTTGAATCTTGCCCATTGTATCCTTCCAAACCCATCCCATTCCACTAAACTGAGCAGTGGAGGTCCATGAATCATCCACCATACAAATATTACCCAAGCTTAAGACTTGTGTTTCTTCAGCAGACTGTACATGTGGCGGAACCGGCACAATGTCTCTTGTATTGTATCAAGCTTGGCACTCACTCTCTGCATACCTGACTAGTTCCAAAGAATCTCTGTCTATGCCTCTAAACAACTTATCGTTCCTAACTTTCCAGATGTACCAAATTATCCAAGGGTAAGGATCTCTATCATCTCCTGGCTCCAGAATACCATTCTTTCTCCAAAAGAGATAGTCCATGTTAGCATAAATACTTGGCACAAGGAAGATTTGAGAGCTCGACGGTGTTGATGATAGTTCACATGCTTGTAAGGCCGGTGGAAACTCAAAGATAGCATTAGTAACGGTCTCTTCTAGCGCTCCACATCTTGGGCAATAATTATCACAGTGCATATTACGGTGTACCAGATTCCTTGTTACTACTACATGTCCTGATATTAATTGCCATATAAGATGACAGATCTTTTGTGGCGCATTCACCTTCCAATCAAAGGCTTGAAGTTTTGTAATGCTGGGTTGTAGAACTTCTTTATCTTCCTCTTCTCTCATAAAGTTTGTAGCTACCCAATATCCTGACTTAACAGTATATTGTCCGTTCTTTGTGTAACTCCAGCAAAAGGTATCTCGTCGATGAGAAGGTCTTATGGCCAAACTCAGGATCATCGGAATATCCTCTTGAGCTACATATTGGTCCAATAATCTAACATCCCACTCCTTTGAAACAAGATTGATAAGACTGCTTACGGTCATCTTTGGGTTTACTACTGGGGCCCGGGCACGAGCCGGTCTAGCTGGCCTCGAAGGGATCCAAAGGTCCTCCCACACATTAATTTCATACCCTGAATGCACTTTACTTCTGATGCCAAGCAATAATAGTTTCCTTGCGGCAATAATACTCGTCCATACATACGATGGGGTATCTGCTGTGCCAAATCGCAACGGCGAACTCAGACGGTAGTATCTTCCCCGAAGAACTCTTGCTACTAGTGAATCCAGAAATTGAACAAGACGCCAAAACTGTTTAGCTAAAAGAGCTAGATTAAACTCATGGATCATACGGAAACCAATTCCTCCCTCCTCTCGAGGTGCACACATTTTTTCCCATTTTGCCCAATGGATTCCTCTTTTCAGAGGAGTCGAGCTCCACCAGAAATGTGCGATGGCACTTGCTAGGTTCTCACATATCTCCAATGGAAGCAGAAAGCTGGACATGACATAGGTCGGAAGAGCTAACAATATTGATTTAATTAAAACCTCCTTTCCTCCCTTAGATAACCATCTACCAGTCCAACTATTCACTCTATGTAGGAACTTCTCCTTTAGGAAAGCAAATAATTTACATTTTGATCCACTGATGTCCACTGGGATTCCTAAGTAGGATCCCATCCCGCCTTCATTTTATATACCAAGAGTATCCTTGATTTGCTGTCTATCATTCACTGGAATCCTTTTACCAAAGAGTAATGAGGATTTTTCAAAATTAATACGTTGACCTGATGCTTTTTTCATATTTCCTGACTACTTTCATAACTTCTTCACATTCACGGGGTTCTGCCTTACAGAAGAAAAGGCTATCATCAGTAAAGAGGAGGTGAGATACCGAGGAGCTAGCGCGAGCGACTCGCATCCCCGTTATCTTCCCTTGATTCTCTCCTTGATTAAGAAGGCTAACGAGCGCTTCCGTGCATAGAATAAATATGAAGGTAAAATATTTTAATATATCACATCTTGTCTTTCTAATTTTATTTTATTTTATATTAAATTAAATGAACTTAACAATCAATTAAACTAACTTAACAATCCTCTCTACATAGCTACAATTCTCTCTACAACAATAAAATCAAAGCAATCAAGATTTATTAAGATTTAAGAAAATCTAAAGATACAATTCAAAATCTTAAAAAGAAAATATATTGGCTCTGGAAATAAAATTTTCTACAACTTTATGTTTGGTGCTTTTAAATCTTTGAAATAATTTTAAAGCGATAAAATATAAAATTAAAGCCACAAAATCTACGGCTTAAAAACTTGATTGGTTTCTCCGCTACCATCCGCAAACGCAGCTTTTGCGGTTGGTAGCGGTTGACAGCATTTCAAAACAATCATACAAACCGCTACAAATCGTTTCAAACCGCTCTGAACCTCTTAAAATCAAAAACTGGTTACAGCTAGCGTTTGCGGTTGCGTATGGATAAATATTTTTTTTTTCAAAAATATTAAAAATTTTAAATTTAAAATGGAAATATTATAAATAAAAATATATACATATTTTATATATTAATTTAAATTCATAAACATTATCATAATTTGTTTTATAAAAACTTTAAACTAACTAACTATTCATTAGAATTTTTAAAAATGAATATACATACATATATAAAGATATACACATAAATAAAACAAAACAAAATATTATTTTAAAAGTTTAATATAAATCTTCAAAAATGTAATTAAAATTATAAATTTCAACTAATTAAAATAAATAAATAAATAAACATAATATTATTATTAATAATATTATATTGATAATTATTATATTTTATTATAATAGTATGTTTTATATTTTTATAATGATATAATATATTAATGTTGGTAATTTATTATTAAACTGCCGCAATATCTTATAATCAACCAGTTACAAATATCCCGTAAACGCAACAATTTTTAAACGTTGTGTCAGTCATACAAAACGCTAAATAACACTTGAAACCGCAACCATCCGCATTTGCAAACTCCCACACCCGCAACCGCAACCGCTGCGCTTGAACCAGTCGGACCCTAAATTTGAACTAAACTTACGGTCACTACCAATCAACCCCTAAATTTTTAAATAAAATTTAGTGTTTTTTTTATGATGTGACTACTATAGATGAAAAGAAAAATGACTAATTGTATATAGATATTTTTTTATAGAAGAAAGGATGTACATACATATAGTGGAGTAAGACACATTAAATAGTATAGTTACTAAATTGTAGTTTAATAATAGTGGATAATCATTATTTAAAGTACATATAAAACAGGCTTCTAAAAGCAAAGTATGCATGAAACCTTGGTGAAAAAAAAAAGTAAATACAAAGAGCAAGAAATTCAAATCTTTTTCGTTAAGCCGTAATAAATCAAAACAATTTAAGCATTATTAGTCTCTTATAAAAATACCTGAATATTTTTTTAAATGATTTCCACTTAAATATCTCAATAATTGATTTGTTTAAAAGTAAAGAGAAGTATTAAGCAACACAACAAACACACACACATGAAAAAAAACAAAGAACGGTAACACAACACAACACATACACATGGAAAGCACAAAGACTGCTTTACAACACTACATGTTGTGGGCAAAGCATTAAAATTGTGAAGAAGATACAATAGAATCTGCCTCCTCCCTGATTAAAAATATAATGGAACATAAAATAAAACCCAGCTTATCAAGAATTACCACATGACCAACAGGATAAGACAATGTTTTCTAATTAAAGTGAGAAAAAAAGAAATAGAGAAATTTGATTTCAGAATTACCACAAGACCAACAGGATAAGACAATTTTGGGAAAGAGATAGCCTCTACACAAGCATCTTTTGGTTGGAGCTATGGCCCAATGACAAAATCAGCACTCAACGATTCCTCAAATGAGATAAGTTCTTCTGGGTCCAAATCCTCTCATATCTTACTTGAAAAGAAGAAGAAAATGCCACTTTCTTGAACAAATCTTATTAGTCTCCAATTATTAAAAATATTATACCCCACTCACTAATCAATAATTATCTCAAGCTATATATAAGACCACATTAAATTCCCCAAAACATTAAGAAGCAATAACCAACAAACAGAAAAAAAACTTTAAATCAAAGCTTTTTTAAAGAGCAAGAAAATGTCTGCAAATAAACTACCTTCTTCAGCTCAGGAGTTCCAAGAACTAGTCCGTGGTGGTTTTGTCTCTAGAAAACTGCTTCTGCACAACCCATTTGACCACAACCCTCAAGGAGCTTTTGCGGTCGCACCATCTCCTCACATAACTGATGAGAACAACCTGAGTGGGAATGTCTTGATGCTTCTGTCAGTTCTAGTCTGTGGAGTCATTTGCTGCCTCGGGTTACATTACATCATTCGTTGCGCATTCAGACGTTCTCCAAGTTTCATGATCTCTGAGCCCGTCTCCAGTATTCCAACACGACGCGGTTCACCAAACAAAGGAATCAAGAAGAAAGCTCTGAATATGTTCCCTGTCGTTACCTACTCACGTGAGATGAACCTGCCAGGGCTTGGCGAAGAGTGCGTCATCTGTCTGTCTGATTTTGTTTGTGGTGAAAAGCTTAGGTTGCTCCCTAAGTGCAACCATGGGTTCCATGTTCGTTGCATTGACAAGTGGCTTAAACAACATTTGACTTGTCCAAAATGCAGACACTGTCTGGTTGAGACATGCCAAAAGATTTTAGGTGACTCCAGTCAAGTGACGGCAACAGCACCAACAGAGAGCCTAACTGTCAGGATAGCTCCTTTAGAGCCTGAAGGAAGAGTAAACACTTATAGAGAAAGCACCTAAATTCCCAGAATATTTTCACAAGTTAGATAGAAGGTTATAGATCTGTCAAATTCATAGAAGAGTTCCGAAAGAAAAAGTAGGATACTTCATTTTTATGTCTTTCCTTTTTAGCATGTAGCACAAAGTATACAGAGAGAATATATTTCACTTTTAAGCAGCATATCACTGAGTTCATCAAACTTCTCTTCGCATAAGTAATTTTTCGGTCGAATGTGAATTATTCAGTCTTATCCAAAACATCAAGAATCATTCATAACCAAAGACTGATAAGTGCGACTCCTATATTCGTGTGTCACAATCACTACAGTCTACACGGAATCAAAGAGTCATTAGACATAGCAAATGGTCCAAGACTAGATCGCGTATATGCTAATAGTGATACAAAAATGCATCTATCCACTTGACTCGACCCACTTAAAAACACTACCTATATGCCTCACAAGTCACAAGCAATCCACACACATGAATCACAAGATTCTTCGTCTCAATGATAAAAAAATCAACTTTGCCATTGGAAAGTTATATGGACCCTATGAAAACCATTCAAAAAAAAATGTTACCCAACCCATAATAGCTAGGTAAAAGTCAGACATGCATAGTCCTGAGAGATTCTCAACCGCCACTCAGGTGATAAAGTTCACCTACCCAAAATGGAGATTGATTCGTAACTGTATCACAGTTGAGAGAATCCATCCTCATATATTGCACAACGAGATCTAAAAGTGAGGGCAAGACAAAACCTCTCAACTCCATTCAAACCAAACACGGTTAAAGTTCCAGTTACTATCATTGTAAGAATCTCATACTACTCTGACAACTGATGCCACTTGCCATGTTTTTATGCCTCGGAGTTTGCTCACGACATCTTAACAAAGTTTGTATCAGATCGTGGTGAATGTTCTAGCTAGATTTACTTATTCTATTACTTTTTCTCCACGAAAAAAAATACTTTATTATGTACACTAGCTAGTAGTTCGAAAACAGAACTACAAACTTTGGCCTACTTGTTACTATATGACAAAAAAAATGGTACAAAAAGAAAAAGAATACATGGAGTGATCAACTTTATATCTTAGAGGTTTTCATATATTCCCGGTTACCAAAGTAGGATCCTGATAACTGATTGATTCAAAAACCCAAGGTGGAATCCACAACTCATTGCAAGAAAATACTATAACTGATTTAATTAAAGACCACATATTCTAACTACGTGATTCTGGAGATCCTGCAGTTTAAAAGGGAGCAACATGTCATAAACAAGGTTATCAAAAGAAAAGACATGTCATAGAGAAATGATGGTTCAAAACTTCAAATAAGGCTTAAGATCCTAGGGTTTTCTGATTGGATTGGATGTAAAATATTAATACCCTCACTAGAAACTTAGAGACTAACAGTATTAATCGAGGAAGTGCACAAAAACTAAGGGCTATTGGTTAATAATCAAAGACTGTGGTTTTCAGGCTCCATTAAGCATCTGAAAGGATATCAGATGGTATCAGATCATATGCCATTTAGTATGTGATAACTGCAACAACATAGTCTATAATTTGAAATCTATTTAGTTGTGGTTGCTAATCGTCTACAATTGTCCATTCTATCAACAATTGAGTCTGTCAAGAAATTTCCATTCAATTTCTAAATAATACAATTATTAAATGATAATAACATCTATCCTATACTAAAAGGGATATATACTCCCCATACAGCATGTCCACGTAGGACAATTAAATCGGCCAATCACGTTAAAGCGTTTAGCCACGTCAAATGGGCTGTGCGATTTTTTTGAAAATTTGTCGTGGTAGAGTTGGACCATGAAGCCCATGTTATTGATAGAAGAAAACCCTAATTTCCTCTCTTGATTCGGGACACCCTTTTTGCTCTTTCTCTTCTTCATTCCGTTAAACGATTTGATCGTCGTCGGAGAAGGTGAGACGGCTCCGGTGGGAGCCACGATCGGTTTGCTGGCGGAGACTGAGGCTGAGATCGATCGAAGAACCTCAGAGCAAAGCCGCCTCGAAATCTTCCTCTGCCTCTCCCGTTGTTGTTCCGTCTCCTCCTCCTCCGACTGCTTCGTCTCCTGCGCCGGCGATCGCTCAGCATGCTCCGGTGGCGACGGTGTCTGACGGTCCGAGGAAGACTGTAGCGACGCCGTATGCTAAGAAGCTTGCAAAGCAGCATAAAGTGGATATCAGATCCGTTGCGGAAACTGGACCATTCAGTAGGATCACTGCTTCTGACGTGGAGGCTGCGGCTGGGATCGCTCCCTCCGTGGCGGCACCACCGCCTCCTGTGGTGAACGCAAGCTGCAAAGGTTTGCTCTAAGATTGATTTTTCATCAAATTAACAAGATATCGTTGATCACTGAGATCAGTCCTTTTGTTGACTTTCTTACATTGTCTCTTTTATCACCTGAAGACTGTAAAACCAGTTCTATGTTAATATGGTCTCTCCTTCTTTTGTTCAAACTTTTTGTGAAAATTAGAAAAAATAAATGTTTGAGTAAATACAATCAATGGGTACACTCATGTTTCTGATTTTTAGGAGTTATCGGACCTGTAACGAAACAGTGATTTGCTATAAAAGGTGAGTGTTTTCATTCAAAAATAAAAATAAAAGGTGTGTTGCTTTTTGTAATGTTTCCTTTGGATTTATATTTATTGACACAACGTTGTTTTATCAGTTGATCTGATTTGCTTTAATATTGCTCTGTCTATACTGTGATAGTTAAAGATTCTTCCTGTGTGGGAGAGCAGGCCAGGTGAAGCAACATAAAAAGCGTAGTATTCACTACACCAAAGGTACAATGCCTTAAATTACGTTTCTCGATTTGTCTATTCATGTATTTCATCTCTTATGGAACTCTCTCATTTCACCTCTGTATTTGGTGAATGATATGGTCCAAACTTATTTACCTGTCAATTAATTTTCACAGGAAACAGAACTTTGCCAGATTGATGTTCCGTTGAAATTTACAGCGTTCATGTATACCAGAGTGCATTGGTTCAATGTTCTCTTTAATGGAAGGTATCAAGCCATCACAGATTTATATGTTTTTTCTTGCACTTACAATTAATGTACATTTTCTGTCAGACAAAGAAATACAAATGCTAACATGTTATGCTCTCTATATTCAACATCACAGCACAAAGATGGTCCACGACTGCTACTGGTCACCAACAAGGCAACAACACTTTGGTAACAAATAAGATGTATTCTCTCCAGCCTATTCATGTCATGGCAGGGCAAGAAATCAGTGGTAAACTCCATTTGGTTGTCCATAGGTACTCAGAGTTACACTATAAATCTAACTCTTACGTCAATTTTGCTCTTTTACATCTCTCCTTTGAATCAAATCATTCTTGCTTTGTTTTAAATTGGCTTTCTAAACAGGAAAAGTGTGGGGCCCAGCGCCGATAAGGGTGGAATCCTTCACACATCATCGTGCAAATTCAACTTGAAGGAACCCTATTATAGAATGTCTCAGCCCTCTTGCACAAGAACCACCAGCACAACCGTAAGTAAGGTTGGTTATTTTTTTGGTTAGACAAGTAGGCTATGATCCCTGTTGTGTAATCATTTGGAGCTTTATTATCTCTATGAGTGGAATACTATTGAAAGAATATGTCATGAATGCAAAAGCAGAAGTAGATCTCAGCATTACAACATGTGTTTACATTTCTCGGTGTAGGACATACATATACTGAGTGATGACTTGAAAGAAGTAGAGTTGATTACCTATCTTTTTTCCATCCAGTTGATTACCTATCTTAGCTTATATTTCTCCATTATAAATTTATCACTTTTAAATTTGGTATTGGAAATAAAACTTGGCAGAGGTTAAGTTAGCGTCTACGCTCGATCACATTGGTAATGTGGCTCAGCTTTCTCCTCTTATTGGCTTTGTACACAAGCATGTTGTGATTGTTGATACTGAGCCCGAGCTAGAGAAATCGGAATTTTTGGTAATGTCTTTGGAGAAATGTGTTAAACAGCTCGAGGAAGAAAGAGCAACAGAAGAGACTTATCATCATCAGCAGCGGAAGTGTAAACTCTGAAAGATGCAATGCATCTTGCGAGAGGCAAGAGATGGGCCAATTTAAATATGGGATTGAATTAGCAGAGACAAGCTATTGAATATATAGTATTTAGTTTTCTTATTTTTGTGTATACTGGATTTCATTTATTTCTCCAAATTCAATCATAGTTTTTTTTTGTTCTAAATAAAATTAAACTATTGATTGATTTTTTTTATTTGCATTTAGTTTGGTAATTATCTTAGATTTGTAAATATTTTACTATAATTAAGTATAAATTAAAATATAATCTTTTGAGAATCAAATAAAAAAATAAAGTATTGATCAATTCAAAATTATGAATGATTCTATTTAAATCGCATTTTATTATTTTATCCAAATATATTTATAGTAAAAATAATATTATTAGTTCCCCTTTCTAAATATGTCATTTTTTTTAAAGTCAACTTCAAAAGAAATATTATCTAATATTTAAAATAGTTATTTTGTGAATTATTTTTATAAAAATCATGTTATATAAGTAGTATATTAAGATATTTTAAATATTTTTATTTACATAGTTAGATAAAAGTTATAAAGAAAACGTTTATCAAAATTTAAAAATTAAAAATAAATATTTTGCAAAAATATATAAAACATTTTCATTATAGTAACTACAAATATTTTAAGTTACTAAAGATATCATAAGTTATTTAAATTACTTTTTGTAAGATTCTGAAAACAAAATCATGATATAAAGATAGTAAATGTTTAAAATTATTTATAAAGGAATTATTTTTTAATATCAAGATTAACTTTTTGTGAACATTCCTTTTTATGCAATCCATTATATAAAATATGTTTTGATGCTAATATATTTATAAATCCTATTTTCATGGAATCTATTTTCTTTTCTTTTAAAAATAAATTTTCAGTTTTATATTTTATAAATATTTCCTTTTTAATATATAATTTATTTTTTAAAAGATATAAAAAGAAAACTAAAATAAAAAGTAAATTTTTTTTTTATAATGTTGACCTTTAGATATAATATTTTTATCCACATACAAAACTGGATTCTCAAATAATATTGTATAGATTAAGAAATGTAAATAATAAAATTTTCAGAAGTTTTTTTATATAATAAAGTAGACTTGTGCTCTTCCCGCAGCCTTCCACATCATCAGAAAGCATGGGGCTTTTGTTGACACGTGGTACTCCTAAAAACGTGTGTTATTCACTTTGATTTTTCTTTAATCTAACCAACCTTCGCCGTTCCAAATCCTCTTCCCAGCGATTCAACTCAAAAATGGCAGTCTTTATGGAATTGAAACCTCAATACTCACAACTTCTTCTTGCTTCTTTACTTCTTCTTCAAGCTCGCTCATGGAGTATATATAGAGGGTTTGAGCGCCTTCACAATCATCTATTTGGTTCGCCTTTAATGGCATAACCCTAAAGCTCTCTCACCAATATCCGATAATGGCTAATCAACAACTCCAATTCTTAGAGCTCAAGATAGGCGTAGTATAAATTTTGTGTCAAGAAAGGAGGAAAGTCGATGGGTCTCGATCTGGTCCTGCTTGATGGATAGGTAACTACTGTAAATTTTGATGTACGTTAAAAACCATTAGGACCTTCTAAGAAAAACATCTCACCTGCTGATGGTATCCTTTGTTTAGGCATCTCGATCTCTGTTCTTTGTTTATTCGTCTCTTTGTCTTTTATTGTTTGCGTTATTGGATTTACATCTCGACGATGTAATTCGATTTTCATCGGGGATGGGGGCTTAAGATTGTTTGGTATCGCATAGATAACCAGCACTTGATATCTCCGTCGCGGTCTTTCACTCTCGAGACAGTAGCTTTTCGTCATAGTGAATTCTGAAACCCACTCGAGAATCGGGATGGTACGCGTCGAATTCTTCTTCCAAAGTTGAGATTTTTGCAAAATTTGTGTTTATATATCTGCTCATTTTTACTTCCTTCTGTGCAGGCAGAACATGAACAAGAAGCTATCAGGCAGAGGAAAATGCAAGAGCTGATGGCTCAACATGGCACTGTAACTTCTAATTTCTATAAACCTTCACGTATGCCAGTTCTGTTTTTGTTTTCAATTGAGAAAAATTGCATTTTGTGACTCATTGTGAACTAACCTGATGTGCAGGGGAAGCATGCAATCATCAGAAATCCAGATCAATAGAGAGCGCAAGAAAATGCTAAAAGGTGTATCGTTTGTTATCTATTAGATGAAAAAAACTCTATGTTGAGCTAAATTATTCTCTGATTGGAACATATGCTTAGAGAAGCTGATGAACGTAGACAAGTGATGCTTAGTCAAATGTTATCTTCCCAAGCGCGAGAGAGAAGTATTTCCCATAAAAAAAATGCTTTGTAATTTGTCTTTCTTCTCTTCATTTGTTTCTTGTGACTTAGAGTTAAACAATATCATTGAGTTTAAATGTGTCTCGGATGTGTTAACAGATCCAGAGGTATTGTGCGGTGGACGACGATTAGGATGAAAAAAATTAGGATGTGCTTTTTAT
This sequence comes from Brassica napus, assembly GCF_020379485.1. Lineage (NCBI taxonomy): Eukaryota > Viridiplantae > Streptophyta > Magnoliopsida > Brassicales > Brassicaceae > Brassica > Brassica napus. The sequence goes on along the minus strand of NC_063441.1, from coordinate 2,779,742 downwards.
ATATATGGAGATCTCAATGTTGAGTTGGTGAGTTCACTGTCGCATGGTCATTCTGAGTGAATCTTAATGGTCTTCCAAATGGTGGGATGAGATAAGAGAGTAATCAGAAACTGGAATTCTGTATTTTTTTTTGGCATTTCCTACGTGAACCATCTCTATCTTCATCTTCATCTTTCTCATGATTTTCTCCCAAGTCCTTCGCTTATTATCTGATTTATTTTGCTAATTAATACATTCTCTAATCATGATTGATGCAAATAAATATTTGTAATTCTCTTGGTTGTGAACGATTGATGCTGCTCCATCATCTTCTTCACAAAAAAAATCAAAAATCAAACTAAATACTAAAACAATCATTTGTCAATTAGGTGACGCTATCATGCAACTTTTATGCCAACATATCCATACATTTCTTTTTTTTTTATTGTTGCTAAAAATATCTAATACATTTCCTAACGATTGATTTACAACCTTCCCAAAACTATGTGATAACCTAAAATACAATGGTCTTAGTTAGCTTTGACACTCAAGTTTTTAGTTGTTATAATTGAAGAGCAAGGGGACAATCTTTTTTTTCTTCCTTTTTGTCAACAGCAAGGAGACAATCTAACCAACATAGATGGATAAGTCTACAAATGTTACTGTTTGCTCTCTCTATATTTTATTTCTAACTAATTTAGGTGTACATAAATTAGTTTTAAGGAATATAAAAAGAGTATTTTTCAATTTCTATTATGAATAAAAATGAACATATCTATTAAAATAAATTCGATGAGTGAATTGAGGTGTAGAAATATATTAATTTTTTCAAGGTTAATTTTATGCAAGAAAAATAAATTTGGTGAATAGATATTGTTCTAACATGCTATATAAATCATTACATTTTCTTTAATTTTTTTATTTAATAATTTATGTTCACTGAAAATCCGTTAGTGGTTCTTTTAACTCAAACCAACAAATTTAATAAAATTTTCAACATGATCTTAAAGTAAAATATATTTATTGTTTTAAATTTTTAATAAATTAAAATAATTAAAATATTAAATATTTTTATTGTCGACTCACCCGTCCGTAGGGCGGGCTAACCCCTAGTAACACTAAAGATGTTCAAATATCTGCTACCATTCAACTGAAAAGGCTAAAGAAATGCAAATTCCAAAAGCAATTAGTATAATGTTTTTTTCCTGGGGGATGAAACTATCTATTAGTATCAAACAGTAATACAAAGACAAAAACACTAGAGGAAAATGGTAGCTTTAGAATGATAATGTTTTAAATTAATTCCTGTTTTATAGCGAGACAAAAATATATTATTTCAATATTCAGTTTTGGACAAGTGATAGTGTCCCTACACAAACATCTTGTGGTCGTAGAAGGTATAGGCCAACAACACAATCAGCACTCAAAGATTCATGAGATTGGATAAGTTCTTTCTGGGTCCCAAATCCTCTCAAATCTCACTTGAAAAGAAGAAGAAAAATCCACTTTCTTAAACAAATCTTATTAGTTTAGTCCCCACTCAGTAATACAAATGAGGAATCATCTCAAGCTATAAATTAGACCACTTTGAATTCTCCATAACTTAAGAAACTATTAGCAAACAAAGCCAAGCAAAACAGAGAGAAAGGACTTTGTTTTAAAGCTTTTTCAAAGAGTGAAAAAAATGTCTGCAAATGAATTACCTTCTTCAGCTCAAGCCTTCCAAGAACAACTCCTTGGCGGTTTTGTCTCTAGAAAACTGCTTATGCACAATCTATTTGACCACAACACTCTACGAGCCCTTGCGGTGCCGCCATCTCCTCCTGTCACCCATGAGAACAACCTCAGTGAGACTGTGCTGATGCTTCTCTCAGTCCTCATATGTGGAATCATCTGCTGCCTCGTGTTACATTACATCATTCGTTGCGCATTTAGAAGCTGCTCAAGTTTCATGATCTCCGATTCTACCTCTATTTTTTTAACACCACACAGTTCATCAAACAAAGGAATCAAGAAGAAAGCTCTAAAAATGTTCCCTGTCGTGAGTTACACACATGAGATGAACCTGTCTGGGATTGGTGAAGAATGTGTTATCTGTCTGTCAGATTTTGTTTGCGATGAAAAGCTTAGGCTGCTCCCTAAGTGCAACCACGGGTTCCATGTTCGTTGCATTGACAAGTGGCTTCAACAACATTTGACTTGTCCGAAATGCAGACACTGTCTGGTTGAGACATGCCAAAAGATCTTAGGCGACTCTAGTCAAGCTGATCAAGTGACAGAAACAGCATCAACAGAAAGCGTATTTGTCAGGATTTCTCCTCTAGAACCTGAAGGAAGAGTAAACACTTTTAGAGAAAGCAGCTAAAGGCTCATGAATGAATCCATCATAAATTCAGAACATGTGCTTAAATTAGATAGAAGATTTTAGATCTAAGTAAAAAACATGTATATACGTTACCATAAGAAAAAGAAAAAAACAGATTACTTTCAATCTTTTATGTCTTATTTTTTAAAATACATTTCAGTTTTCAGTAGCATCTCGCTGAGTTCATCAAATTTCTCTTTGCAAAGTTATTTTTTTTAACGGTGGAATGTAAATCATGCATTCTTATCAAAAAACACTACAGTTCATCTAACCGAATATTGATAAGTGCTAGTCGTATATAATTTTCTGTCACAGTCACCGGACAGAACAAATCGTGTTAAGCTAGATAGGCTTCCAACCTAAAACCAATTGGTGTTAAGTGGAGTAGTCCATCTATCTTATATATTACTAAGGATCCTTTCCAACATCCGATGTGGGACACTTTGTGTCTAATACGCCCCCTCGAGATGATGGCTCTTTGAGTGTCAATCTCGGAATGCTCGGACAAGGATCGATGGGCCAACTTTGGGCCAGATCGATGTGGATCGGGTTGGCTGCGTGGATCGGGCTCTGATACCATGTTAAGCTAGATAGGCTTCCAACTTAAAATCAATTGGTGTTAAGTGGAGTGGTTCATCTATCTTATATATTACTAAGGATCTTTTCCAACATCCGATGTGAAACATGTGTCTAATAAATCGTTTCCTGGTTATGAATGCCAAGGTATTGCGTGAAGAAGCAGTGTTTAGTCTACGCGATGAAATTACAGTCCAGAGCTGATCCTGTATATGCTTGATAGTGACAAATGCATGAATAAAATGCATCTATCCATTTTACATGCCCCACTTAATAGTTAATACACAACCTATAGGCCTCAAAACCAATCCACACGCATGAGGCATCAGGATACCACATGATTCTTCGTCATAATGGTAACGAAGTCAACTCTTTCATAGGAATGTAGACCAATCAAGACTGGATCTGAAATTTTGTGAGCTTGAAACATTTCTTAATACGTTTAGTAAAAAAAAACCATAATTGGAGGCCTATGTATATATAAAAAACCTTCAAATTTTTTGGGGACCAAGGCAAATGTTTTGTCAGCTCTGCCTATCACATAATTTGGCAAACAACTCGGTCCAAGTTTATTGGGAAAACTCAGACCTAAAAGTTATCAAGCTATGCCAAGCTTGATCTGAGATAATTACAGTCAGCTTCAAATTCACAGATTGACGGTCAAGTAAGAAACTCTATGATGGTACTTTTTCTCCACTACAAGAGCACATTTTGGGTATGTACACTATCTAGTTCAAGATATTATCATGATAGCCGGACTGACAAAAGGTTAAGCCTAACTATTCAGATCTACTAAGTATAAAATCTACCAAGTGATAAAATTAAATAAAAATAAAATTGTTCAGACATAAGAGATCACATGGAGTACTTGATATCTTGTTCGTTTCCATAGATTCTCCTAATATCAAACTCTAAATCCTACTAGATAACTGAGTGATTCGAAAACAAGCTAAACAAGCTGGAATCCACAACCCATTTGTAAAATAAAAAATAACTAGTAATATCTAGTTTAGTTAAGGATCACATGTTCTACTACGAGATTTAGGAGATCCTGCAGTTTTAAAACGTATCATAAAACAAGGTTATCAAAACAAAGAAAAACATGTCATAATCAAATAAGGCTTAAGATCCTTCGCATTTCTGATTGGATAATAGTAACTGAGGCTCTCCAGCAAAAATAAGGGTTATTGATACTAAGTGGAGCAACCATATATAAGACATCAATACAATTATTAAATAACTATAGTGATATGATTATTTGTTGAACAAAAAAATGATTATATTAGTTATGTAGTCAAAAATAAACAAAAACTATAATGATATGAAACATAAAAGTTGTTCAGTCTCCGCTGCCGTTAAAAAAACATAAAGGTACACTAATATCCATTATAATTATTCTAACGGTGGGGGAGAATTATCAATTGTTAACAGCGTTAAGAGTATAACAGAATGTAAATACAGAAGCACTTTACTTAAAGAAAAATACAGAAGCACTAGAGGACAATAGAAGCTTTGGAAGATAATGTTTTAAAACACTACTAGTGCGTTAAGAAAATCAACACCATTTGTTGGACTAAAGACCTCAATCAACAAGAGAGATTCATGCCTAAACTTTTTGTAATATAATAAATGTAGTAGCCTTTTCAAATAATTCCAAACTAATGCTAATAATGTAGTGGACAAAAGGTTGTCGACATACCGTTATAAAGCAAAAGACCTGTTCGCAATAGGCTGTGCCTATTCATCCGATGTGTTGGTAACATCCACTTCAGTCACTCAAAGAAATACAGTGAATGGCCAATCTTACTTTTGTAATGATCTTTCTCTCTGTAACCTTTTCCGTTTTGACAACATAATACATGTTACCCCTGCCAGGTTTATCGTCACGAAAAAAACAGGAATTTCAATTAAAAAGCTAGTGAGTTTCAAACAAAGATATCCCAATCAAAAGAATCATTATAGCATAAACAGTAACAGTAAAGTTTAGTTGCTTAAAGATAAAAACGAAAACAATAGACCACCATCTGTTTGTACCAAGTTATTTGTAACCAAATGGCAGAGAATATAAGATCTAAGGAATCCATTTCCGAGTAAGACTGATAACAAAAGAAAGAAAAGATGACTATCCTGCTGTGTAACATCAACTTTTATCCCAAAGATACACAATCTTCCCCAGTCTGATGTTTCACTAAACCAACTATTAGCAAGTAGTAAAGAAAAAAAAGTTCTATGGAAGCACCTTTCGAAGAATCTTGCTTTGATTTGGAGCTACAAAGAAAAACATTTAATACTAGATTCATGTAGATTTCCCTCGCGATATGCAACCAGTGATAAATGTTACCACGTAAAGCAAATGGGACCTATTTGCTTTTACCTCTTATTTAAAAATAAAGAAAGAACAAACTGTATAGAAAAAGAAGCAGGAGCTGGATACTGGTGCTATGAGAGTGATCTTTGTCGATAAAAGTAGCCTTTAACGAGACTGATTGAGAGAGGCTTTGTCCTTTTGGCTTACTATATGGGCACCTTAAGTTACTACGGATGGGGTGGATTCCTCTTCTCCTAAACATACGTGGAATTCACTTAATGGATATATTTCATCCGTACACCTTCAGAACCACACAAAATCAACAAAACTTTTTTAAGATCCACTACTTAGTTAAGAATAGTAAAAAGGAAAAGTTAAATCAAATCTTGCTTTGTTTTTTTATACGAGACCAAGCCAACTCATCTAAGGATGAGACACAGAAAACTAAAAAAGGAACATCATTAGGACATGATTAATCCTGATCTCTTAGCCTGGGTTATTAACTCATGATTTGATATTTTTTTGTTTTTTTTTTACACTTTCGGCTAAGAGACGGCTCTTATATCTCTTGTTTAAAAGACAGTTTTTAGTTTTTCTTAGTTAAAATCTAAAAAAAACTAAGAATGTCTCTTAACCGAAGCTAAAAACTCTAGTTAATAAATTAAAATATGAATCTAAAGCATGTGCATAGCTTGATGATTTCTTCCAAGTGAAGGTACATATATTAGAAGCCTTAATACCGAAAGACAGTGAGATATTATCTGAATATTGTGCTGCTGTGTCAAATTTGATAGGGAAAGTTCATGGCTGCTCCAGTTAAAAGCTCATGGGTCCTTGGAAGCAATTCAGGGAGATTTGATTTGCTAAAGCCACATGGCAGCAACTGGTATGATGGACCCCATTTTCTATAACAAAGTATATGAAGCTGCAAATTAATTTAATAAAAACAAGACACTAAAAGTCAAGGACATTAGTGTGTGCTTGATCTTTATAGCTTGTTCATCAAACCATAATTAAAAATTTTTTAATAAAAACAATCTTCCTCATTAAATATAAGATAAATTGAAACCTTACCTTTACTCTATATATATACCAGGTCCAACAGAAACCTTGATCTCCACAAATCTATCTTAAACTCCATGTATGTTCCCACCATGAAACAAACTAACATCTTCCAAGATATTCTTGTAAGTTGTTACTCAAGAAGATTACTACTTGAACAATCACCAAGTCCGACACCGTCCCCATATGTAGAAGATAACAACTTTGATGCAAATGTTGTTATGGTCCTATCAGTCCTCTTGTGTGCATTCCTTTGCTCACTTGGACTCAATTCTATAATAAGATGTGCCTTGATGTGCTCCAGTTTAGCACCATCGGAAGCTGATAACAACCAAACAGCAGCTCGCATGACCAACACAGGAGTCAAACGGAAAGCCTTGAAGAGTTTCCAGACAATAAGTTACGCTGCTGATCTGAATCTTCCTGGCCTAGACACAGAGTGCGTCATATGTCTCTCAGAGTTCGTATCCGAAGAGCGTGTGAAGCTGCTGCCGACATGCCACCATGGATTCCATGTCCGGTGTATAGACAAGTGGCTTAGTTCACATTCATCATGTCCAACGTGCAGACACTGCCTCGTGGAGACCTGCCAGAAGATTGCCGACTGCAGCCAAACAAGGTCGTTGAACCCTCCTCAACCACCACAAGACAGCATCATCGTGCAAATAGCACCACTACAACCAGAAAGATGGATACGCTGTTTTAGGTGACACTAGTCACCTAGAGATAGTAGCAGTTATCTTGTTTAAAACTACTATGTGTTTAGAATTAGTCAAGATCACTAGCGGTCTACAAGTTTAGCAATTCTACTGTAAAACTGTAAATATTACGAGAAATGTTACTTTTTCGCATCTTGATGTGACCTCCTAAAATGTTTTAAAGTTTCACAATTACAGGCCAATGAAACATTTTACATGACATGTAATTTTATATTATAGAGCGAAGGCGAATCACATAAACAAATAGTTGAGCGGAGGTGGCCAATACGCTAGGTCAACTAAGAATTAAGAAGTTTTAAGGCTATTAAAGTAAGGCTCTGCCACTAGCTTACAATTTTTTACTGATTATCATATGGGTTTAGTGCTCTTTCATGCAAAGGCATATAACTATAACGATGTATATAGCATTCCGAAAGTAGAAGAAGACCGCTTCTTGTCTTGCTAGTTAAGTGAGTGATCACCATAAGGACATATAAAAATGTGACAACACGAAGCGCCAGAGAAAATGGTCTAAAGCCCACAATTGAGAGAAACATCCACTATAACAAAGAGAGAGGTCACAACTCACAAGTATAACAAACGCAAAAATGAATGGAGGGTCCGAGCACGAATCCATCACATGGTCAAATCAAAACAACTATACGCGGGGCTGGTTTGATGTTTTGGGTTTAGGACATTAAATACACATTTTTGTCTAAAATAATCTTAAAAATCCCCTAATATTGCTCAAAAAATCAAATGAGCTAAAAGAGACATGCACCCAGACAGCAAGAAACCAAACAACAACCTAGTAACATGTCAAAACTACAATGAAAATCGACAGGGTAATTACTAAAAGTCGCCATGTAAAATAATATTCCGGCAGCTGCAGCGTTTAAACAACCGGATGCAACGTCCAAGACGAACTCCTTCTAGCAATTGACGTATAGTTATTGCACCTATAAAAGGCTTAATGGTGCTAACACTTGAAGATGCTCCTAAAGCTATTCCTACGATTATCAAATGAACCACAATCCCTGATTCCAATACATGAGTTAGGAGCTTGCGTCTAATATTATTGTGATCATGTTGCCTTTGATTATGAACATGAATCAGATCACCCTTCTTGTTTTCTTCTTCTTTATTTTCAAAGGCTATACTCTTCAATCTTTTCATATAAGATGAAGCGAAGGATTCAATCATGGTTAGGATCATAGCAGACATGGATACAACTCCAACCATCGGGAAATCACCCCAAGCTGGCTCATCTCCAAGGCAAGAACTAGTGAGGCTCTCTATGGCATCAGGAAGAATGTGGAGGAAAGGGGCGATGAGGCAGATTGAGCCGGTAACGAGGCTAAAATAATTTGAAATCTTCAACTAGATCGAGGCCAAAGATTGGTGAACAAACACCAAAAACTCCAACGATTAATGTTGAGAAGATAGCTATGATCTTATACTTAAGTGTCGTAGCTGAATTTACAGGAACAGAGCAACTGAAGTCGTTTTCTTCCTCGGCAGCCGCGGAGACTAGAAGAGGTAGAACAAGCAAGTAGATAACCAAACGCGAAAGCAGGGTGTTTCCCAGTTTACTCATCTCTGTGTCCCTTACTATGGAAGGAGGGTTTGAGCTTTATGTTACCGTGATGCCCGGAATTAGGGTTCTTGCTTTATAAACGTGATGTCTGAAATCCCCTATATATTATTTGAGAAGCATTGCAACATTTTTTTGTAGCCACATGTCATCACTAAAATGATTCTTAGAATCCTTAGAAAAATATGTTGGTCCATCTAAATATATAATAAGTTTTTTTATTAAACCACAATAAATACATTATTAAATGTGCTTCATTATTTCCTTAAATAAGATTACGGAATTTCCTAATGTGGCTAAAATATATATGACAATTAATGATTTTGAATAATAAAAATTTGATAAAATAAGTGTGTATTATAATTATATTTGTTTAATTTTAAGCTATTAAAATAAATTAAACAATCATAGCAACTATATAATAAAAATTTAAAAAATTATTTATATATTATATTTTGAATTTTTAAAAACGAGTATAAATTACTAAAACTGTTAAAAGTGTAAAATTCAAATTTTGTGATCTATGATTTAAAACTTATGTTATGACATGGTACAAATAATTAAAAAATAATATAAGTTGAAAGTCTCATTTAATAAGTATCAAAAATAAAAGATATATAAATATATGTATCATTTTAAATTAAACTATATGCCATATAAAAATATATAAATATCTTAATTTTGAAATTTACTTTGAACATTTTTTTGATAAAAAATTTGAAAAATATTGACAACTTAATTTTTTAAAATATTATAAATTACTTAAACCATTAATCCCACAATGAAAATTTTGTTATCACTAATTTAGACTTTTTGCTATAACAGATACAAATGATAAAAAAATAGCAAAAAGCATCATCTAATAAATATTAATATTAAAATATACCATATATATGTTACTATCATTTAAATTTAATTATATATCATATCAAATAGAAAATATATTTTTCTATTTATATAATTTATTTATATGTTTGCACCAATTTAATTATATAAGTAGTAGATAATGACTTTTTAATTATTCAATATATATTTATTATTTCATAATATGTTATAAACATATAATATATAAAACAATTTATATATATATAATGTTTATTCCGCGCAAGGCGCGGATCTTAACCTAGTATGTTAGTATACCTAAACATATATTATATTTTTCATTAAATTAATCATAAAATTAATAGTGTATAATTAATATTTTCATTCTTTACTTAAATAAAAAATACATAATTATTTAATACTAATATATATGACAATTAATGATATTAATAATAAATATTTAATAACAATATGTGTATCCTCCATCATTTTGTTTACTTTTATACTAGGTGTTGATAAATTTTTTTAAAATGAAATTTATTAATATTATATATTTTATTATTTTTGACTAATATTTAATATAAAGTTGATTATTTAAGCATAAAATTAAGAAAAAATAATAATTTTGTTTATTTTAAATTACATTTAGTAATATATATGTAATATATTTAAAATTCGAGATAAATTTTTTTATCTATTTATTTTGGTTAAATTTATTAAATCAACTTGTATAAAATTACTAAAAATCATATAAAAATTGTATAGTTATTAAAAATTATAACTAAATAATATTTATAAAATTTGTAGATATCTAAAAGAAATTAATGAAATTACGATTAACAATTTATTAATATTTTAAAAAAGATGTAAAAAATTTTGAAAATATTAGTAATAAAAATTTTATAATTATAAAAATACAATTAATTAATGTATTTTGAAATTTATAATGCATATTTCAATATATTTATTTCAGTGATGATTTATGAATTATTACCATATTTTAAAAAGTTTACCGAAAATATAAATCAACATTAAATGTAATGTATTAGTTATTGACATATTCTATAAAGTTTACCAAAAATATATGTCAGTAATAAATGTGATTGTCCATGTCATATTAACTATAAGCCATGTCATCAATCTTGTTAGTCATGTCATCATTGTTTTTGTAAAAATGATTATAGAGAGGACATGTGGCAAAATCACTTTGCAAATATAGTCTAGGAGATTATTAAAATTAATTAAATAATTACATTAACCATGAAATAAAATTTAAGATTTTTTCGTATATTTTATATTTTGAATATTTAAAACAACAATAAATTACTAAAATTGTTAAAATTTTGACATTAAAAATTTATGATCAATCGTAAAAACAATTAGGTGTTCTTTCGAATATGACTCAAAATTTCAAGTCAACCCCAAAAATAGCCTATGTTTTTTTTTGAAACTTTGTTTTGTCCTATTCACCCTAGAAGTTTTAGTTATTCACGAATATGCCATTACCTTTTTTCGAAAATAATACTTTACCTTACCATCCTCATCTTCACCAAAACCATATCCAAAAACAAAAATCTGAAGCTTAAAAAAATACCCATAATACCAAAAATAAACTGAAACACTCATATATACCTAATATATACTAGAAGTTTCAGATTTTCGGATACCCTACTCGGGTATCGGGTTCGGGTCGGGTCGGACCTAAGACCCGCAGATCCTTCACAACAAGACCTAATAGGGTAAAAAGATCGGGCCAGTTTCGGATCGGGTCGGTTTTGGGTCGGATCCTCAGACTTGGGTGAAATGCCCATGCCTAATATAAAATAAACCTTCATTATATCATGTTCTAGTACTTTGTGAAATAAATAAAAGCATTGTACTTGTATGTATTACTATTAAGGGATATGTATCCCACATTGGAAAATCAATGGGACATTAAGTAATATATAAAGGGTTAGGGCCAATCCACTAATTGCCAATTGGTTTTAAGTTGGAAGTCTAGGAAACTTATCATGGTATCAGAGCTGGCCCAATATCCTGACCCATTAATCCGGCCCGGACAGTGGTCCGATCATCCCATTAGCTGATGGCCCATAGAAGGCTCAGTTCCGCCGAGATCGCTAGAAAATAAAGCATGATTTCGGAGGGGGTATAATGGATTCTGCGAGATTAATGGTTATACACACCATTATCTCGAGGGAGGGTATTGGAGATAAGATCCCACATCGGATATATGAAAGGGACTTGAGTAATATATAAGGGACTTGGACCAATCCACTAATTACCAATTGGTTTTAAGTTGGAAGCCCATAATAAACCCGAATCTAACATGGTATCAGAGCCAGGTTAGTGGACATCTAATAAACCCGAATCTAACATGGAAGCTCATCAATACTCTGATACCATGTTAGATTCGGGTTTTATTATGGGCTTCCAACTCAAAACCAATTGGCAATTAGTGGATTGGCCCTAACCCTTTATATATTACTTAATGTCCCATTGATTTTCCAATGTGGGATACATATCCCTTAATACCCCTCCTCGAGATGATGGCTCTTATCGGCCAGAAATCTCGGAAACTTCTTAAGACAGTTATACTCGGTCGAGCGAGTCAATTACGACCTATATACCCGGTCGGGTAGGGTTAATATTAATTAGGGGTTTAACTTAATAGAACCTGGCTCTGATACCATGTTAGATTCGGGTTTATTATGGGCTTCCAACTCAAAACCAATTGGCAATTAGTGGATTGGCCCTAACCCTTTATATATTACTTAATGTCCCATTGATTTTCCAATGTGGGATACATATCCCTTAATAATTACTCTCTGTAACATGCTCTTGTTGCACCTTCAGAATTTTGTGTGTGATCCTTATTAAAGAAAATAGCAATAAGAATTTCTTAAATAACATATAGGTTGTGAGAATTCAGTAAAGATTTAAGTTTTTTTTTTTTGGGCTTTTTGTGTGCTTAGATATTGGGCCTTGGCAACGAATAAGAAGAGAAAAACTAATACCAGACTAAATAAATTGAGATTTACCCAGAAAGATTCTGACTTGTGAGATCATTCTAGAAACCTAAAAGAGATCAGCAGCCGCAGCCGCAGCCGGAGAAACATGTCGAGCCGCTCGTCTTCTTCTTCTGCCCGCGAAGTAGAACTTCAGAAGGAAGCGAAAAGGCACGAGGTTGCTCTAGATGAATTGAGCTGTCTCTCTTCTTCTCGAAGTGTCTACCAGAAAAACGGAAACCTCTTCTTCCTCACCACTGCCAAGAAAGTGAAAATCGATGCGGAGAAACAACTAGACCACGCTAAATCTGAACTCGCCAAGATTCGTTCGCAGACACGATGAACAATACAGAGTGGAGTTCTTGCCTCTTGTCTTTTGCTTATTCTTATGTACTGCTTCACTTGTAGTTTGTTGATATCAGTTTTCATTATAGTTGGAAAAGAACTTGAGCAATCGATTATCTTTCGAGTGTTAGTACTTAGTATATATGTCTACTTTGTCTTCAAGCCATGTATACGTCAAGTATTTGTAATGTATACTGGCTCAAGCAATGCCATATATACGTTAAAGTATTTGCTTGGCTTAGAGTTGGATGCAGAAAATGTTTTTCTATACAATCTTCTTGATGACACCATTGCAACAATGGGCGCATGAAAACTTACTTCTTTAGATTGTGTTGGGAGTTGCAACCTCTCCGGTCTCTATGACAACATTTGACTAGTTCAACACCCGATCAGCAATTAGCAAATCAAATGTGATATTTGTCGTTAGAGGTGGGCACTTTACCCGATATCCGAAGTGGCACCCGATCCGAAAAACCCGAACTGAAATCCGAACCGAAGTAGCAAAATACCCGAATGGGTATTGAATTATAAGAGATTGGATACCCGAACCCGAACAGATAATACCCGAACATGATGGTTATCCGAAGATAACCGAACATATGTATAATTAACCTTATATTTCTACTTTACATCTCTCATTTTATAAAAAACATTTATATTGATACTACATATACTTTAAGTTCATATGATATATATACAATTACGAAAAAATGATTTGCTACTCATTTAAAATGCATGTTAAGTTTTTTACTTCAAAAATTAACAAAAAGTTACATAAAAATTTTAAAAACAATAACTAAATTAATATCTTTTTAGTTTTAAAATGTTATGTCCAAATCTATTAATCATTCAATCTATTAAAAATAAAAAAAATAAGTTAAGTGAAATTTATATTTTTAAATACAAGAAATTTGAAAAAGGGCAAATCTCCAAAATAACACCTTTTTAAGTTTATATCACAAAAATAGCACTCAAAAACTAAAATGGCCAAAATAGCATTTTATCTTTTGAAAAATTTAAATTTTTTTATTTTTCAAAATTTGAAATCTTATTCCCAAAACCTCACTTCTCAACTCTAAACCCTAAAACCTAAACTCTAAACCCTAAACCCTAAATTTTAAACCCTAAACCCCACTCCTTGAGTGCTATTTTTGTGAATTTTGGCCTTGAGTGCTAGTTTGGGAACAAAAACTTGATTTAGTGCTATTTTGGTTTCTCTTTGAAAAATGAAAATTTAAATTTTTTTTTCAAAATCTGAATATCCGAACCCGATCTGAAATCCGAATCCGAACTAAAAATACCCGAACCGATCCGAAGTACAGAAATATCCGAATGGGTTTTACACCTCTATACCGAAATACCCGAAAATCCGAAATATCCTATCTGAACCCGAACGGGTACCCGAACGGATACCCGAACGCCCACCCCTATTTGTCATAGTGAAATTGTGGGTAGTGACACCGATTGAAGGAGGAATTAATATCATCAAAAATAAGATTAATGTTTTTGATGTTAACGTACCAGCTATTGCTTTAGTCTGTGCAACTGCAACCATAACATCCATGGTCGAACCAGTCTCACACTGCTTAAGAGTCTCACCAATACACCTTCAAACTTGGAGCAAGTGCATACCCAACCTTGTCTCCCACAAGTGAGGATCAACTAACGTCCTCACTCTATAGGCAGCTTACAAAAGTTTCTGAATCTCTTATAACTAGTTGTTAGATTGTTCTATTCACGCAGTGTCAAGATGACATTCACATCTCCAAAGCAATGAAGATGCTGCTATTACCAACAACGTGCTGTGGTGGTACTTCAGCTTCGTTAGTGTTTGCAATCTTCTTCACCTCCTCAATAGTCCCCATTCTTCATAGATATAGTCAGAATAGAAGCAATCAAGTTGCCTCCGACGAAGAACGTCCAGCCATCCTTTTAAGTTTGAAGATAATGATGACAACAAGATTATATAGATTCAGTTTTTATCAGTTGTACTTGTATTTATATTTAAAATAACCAAAATACTTCTATTATATTTGCGGAAATAAATATTTGTTTTTTTTTTAACAACGAGAAAAAATATTTAATTCGAATTATAAAAATTATAGTGTAAGAAAACTGAACCTGTTTTATTTTTTTTTAGTTGGTTCTTAACTTTTATGCAAAAATAAGCCAAATTTTATTATCTGGATGATTCATCAAACACATTTTAAACAAAAAAAATGTTAAACTAAAAATAGAAAGAAAATTAAATTGAGCGAAAAAGAAAGAAAGAAAGATTCAAAAGACCGATTATCCAATAATGTAAATGAATAAATTATGCAAAAAAAAATTATAAAACAATACAAAAAACTTTTCAGACCGTTTAAACTGATGATGCATCCACATGTTCCCAGACCAGACAGACCCACACAGACTTCCACTCTCTTATCTCTCTCTCTCTCTCTGTAGTCCTCCAATGGCGGACCACGACGAGGAAGAGACCCACCACCATCAAAGACCACCGTATATCCCCAAAGAAACGGCCGTCCAAGCTCTAAACACCATAATCCAACTCCACTTCGAGAAAACCCTGGAGAAAAAACGAGCCATTGACAACCAAAAGAAGAAGCTCCACAACCTCTTCACCCTCTTCTTCATCTTCCTTGCCGTCGTCTTCGCTTCCCTCTCTCAACCCTCCAGCCGTCTCCAATGCCGCCATTGTTGGGCACCAATATGTTTCCTCTCTTTCTCTCACCTCATCTTCTACATCTCAGTGGCACAGACCCTACGTTGCATCAACGGGTTCAAGTACCAGCGTCGCTGCCATAAGCTAACTCTCGGCCTCGCCACGGAGAAGCTTCGCTTCGTGAAGACAGTGGCAGCTACCGCTGTTGGTGAGGAGGAGATCTCAGCCGCCGCTGCTGCG
Organism: Brassica napus; assembly: GCF_020379485.1. Taxonomy (NCBI): domain Eukaryota; kingdom Viridiplantae; phylum Streptophyta; class Magnoliopsida; order Brassicales; family Brassicaceae; genus Brassica; species Brassica napus. The sequence goes on along the minus strand of NC_063441.1, from coordinate 2,764,080 downwards.
GGGGATCTGGAAGTGCCGTATCAAGAGCCGTCGGAGAGTTATTTGGGGAAGTTTAAGAGGAATTGGGCTCTTTATTTTGGGTTCTTGATCCTTCTCTATGCTTTCTTGGTTTCTTTCTCTGTTGTAGTCCTCTGTTTCTGATCTAAACTCAAAGGGCATTTTAGGTAATTCTTTGATTTTAGAAAATTCCTTTTTGTTTCGTATCACTAATCAGAATTACATAACAAAAAGGTCGATTCCACTTTGGATTATATTGTTATTCATCTAGAAAGGCATCTCGGTTTTAACATAGCAATTCTCAAATACAGTAGTCTGTTGAGGCTGGTAACAAATAAGACTAGTAGTGCAAAGGTAATGTTAGAAGTTCTTTTAACCGAAAATGGTTGCCAAAAAAAAAAAAGTTCTTTTAACCGATTTGATGATTGCCCAAAAAGAAAAACGAATAGTCCAAAATTTTCTGGTTTACTTGAGAAAACAATAGCTTCGTGTTTTTTTTTTTGAAAAAGAGAGTCGATATAAGCATTACAGCTACGATAAATACTGATCGAACAAAAAAACCTAAATATTTTCGAAGATTACAAAGATGTTCAAAATTTAAAGAAGGTAATGTTGGAGGTTCTGAATTCATAACATTTGCATTACTGAGAATTATTCAAGTTGTGTCTTCTTCAAGAAAAAGGGTTTTTGATTGGCCCATAATAAATGTTACACTCTGTTTCTTTAGCTATCCACATTTATAAAGACCCAAAACAATCAAGTCAAACTACTAATATCCCAAAAAAAAAAATTATTAAAAAATATTTTCAGTTTTTGTATATTATTAAAAGACCGAGTGTGATCGGTGGCAGTGGCGGATGCAGGAAATAATTTTGTTGGGGGCATGAATACTAACCTACAATATTTAAAATGGGTGCATATAGCTTAGGTTTTAACAAATTACACTAAATTTTCAAATGTTGTTGGGTTCAGTGGCCCCCGTCTCGTTACATGTGGCTCCGCCACTGATCGGTGGTGAGTGATCTTCGTGTATAAACTCGTTGGAGGTGGTTCTAATTCATTTATGGAAGTTGGGGACTAAAGGTCCTAACCGGATGTTGCGGTTCGTTAACACCATGACCGGATCAATTGAGTGTGTTCTTGATTTGTTTGTGAAGTTCGCCGGAATCAATCGGAGGCGGAATTGACGGAACTCAATTCCTCAACAAGAGTCAATATAAACATTCGATAAACACTGAATGAACTAAAAACCTCAAAATATTTAGGAAAATTATAAAGATGTTCAAATTTCGATTGAAAGAAGGTAATGTTGGAAGTAATTCATAGCACTTGCATTAGTGAGATATTCTTCAAGAGACCACAAAGGGTTTTTGATTGGCCCATAATAAAACGTTACACTCTGTTTATTTAGCTATTCACATCTTTTTTTAAAGGCCCAAAACAATAAAGTCAAACTACTAAAATCCCCAAAAATAAAAATAATTATTAAATACGACAAAATATTTTCACTTTTTGTATAATTAAAAAGACAGAGCAGCAACAGCTTTATGCTCAAAGGACAAGCGAGAAGAGAAGAAGAAAACAAACACCGACTTTCATAGAAATCGCAGACAGAGAAACCCCTCCATCGTTTGAATCTCATCTCCAATCTGAATTTCGATGCCTTCCCGTAGAAGAACTCTCCTCAAAGTCATCATCCTCGGCGATAGCGGGTCCGTCAACTCTCTCTCTCTCTGCTTCTTTAGTGTTTTCTATGTAATCTTTAATTGGATTCGATCTGAATTAGGCTGATCTCTTAGATGTTTTGTTTATTTCTTGTTATGAAGCTACTTGGAATTGAATTAGTAAAGTTGTAAACTTGTAATCAATTAAAGACTTACTTAGCTCTCACGGGCAAGTCGTGAATCAGATCTCATCAAATGGGGTTTATTGTCTGTGGCGATTCCGTTCATTTAAGTTATAATTCTCATTGATTGATTTTTGCAGGGTGGGGAAGACCTCTTTGATGAATCAGTATCCTAATGGTGTTTTAACTGGAAGCTACAATGGAATCTGTTCCTTTCTTTCCTGAGTTATATAGATTAGTTTGTGTTCTTGTTTTACTTTAACACCACGTTTTCAGATATGTTAACAAGAAGTTTAGCAACCAGTACAAGGCCACCATTGGTGCCGATTTCTTGACTAAGGAAGTACACTATGAAGACCGCCTCTTCACTTTGCAGGTTTGTCTTGTCTCAGCGCTTTTATTTTTTTTTTATCTTTGGGTAGATTGCACTTGGTATGAATGTCACTCCTAAGTGGCAGAACAAAGTTGATTACTTTATGAGCTTCTGGCTGATCTTTTTAGTCAATCTCTGCCTTTTTATTGTTTGACCATAGATATGGGATACAGCTGGTCAAGAAAGGTTCCAGAGCCTTGGAGTAGCTTTTTACCGCGGTGCTGATTGTTGTGTACTTGTCTATGATGTCAACTCCGCCAAATCATTTGAGGATCTCAACAACTGGAGGGAAGAGTTTCTCATCCAGGTATGTGTGTATTCAGGCTCCATTGTCCTTGCTTAATGAAAAGCATATTGCTTTAATGTTTGTTTATTGCCAGGCGAGTCCGTCTGATCCAGAGAACTTCCCCTTTGTTGTCATCGGCAACAAAATCGATGTGGATGGTGGAAACAGCCGTGTGGTTTCAGAGAAGAAGGCTCGAGCTTGGTGTGCTTCGAAAGGAAACATCCCTTACTATGAAACTTCTGCCAAAGAAGGCACCAATGTTGAAGACGCATTCATGTGTATTACCAAGAATGCAATGAAGAGTGGAGAAGAGGAAGAAATGTAAGTTTCTATGCTTTGATGGATCAGAGATTTTGTCTTAGAACTTGTGGTTATTATTGTTTTGATGATTGGCCTTAGGTACATGCCCGACACAATTGATGTCGGAACCAGCAATCCACAGAGGTCAACAGGATGTGAATGCTAAAAGGATTCTTTTACCTTTACTACTCTCTCCCCACCAGTCTCCGAGGTTTTTACCGTCTTGTAAATCTGTTTTGTTCTGTGGTAAATTATTGAAAAAAAAATAAAATAAACCATAACATTGTTGTTTACCGTTGTTGTTGTTGTTGTTGTCCATTACATTTATGAAAAGACTCGATGGTTTCGTTACTCTACAATTTTATCATGATTCATGAGATATCTCCCTTAGTGTAAGCTTGAAGACGACGACAATGGGATATATCATTAAATGGGCGAGTGATATCTCATTTAATTTACACTTGGGGATTTAACACTTTACGGGTAATAAAGAGTTAGCGATTTATATTCCTGAAATTTGTTTTCAATTTACTGGAGTTTATCAAAGAGCAATACAACGAATATACAAGTTAGAAAACAATTTAAGTTGGAAGACAATAAGAGAAGAGATGGCAATTTGAAGGCTTGCCCCCAGGCTTGGCTCAATAAAGCTTGGTGCGGTTGGGTTTGGTCAGGCAAGATTCAGACCTAAATTTTTGCGGACCACACAGGAATGGACTTGACTTGAGCGGGTACAGGCTTGGCGTGGGATGGGCCGGATTCGGACAATAAAGACCCGTGATGATCTTCATTTCAGAGAAAGAGAGAGAGAGAGAGAGAGTTAAAAAGGAGATTCAATGCTAATATAGCCAATTTACTTTTATGTTAGCACCCTTCATAGTTTTTTTTGTGTCAGACCGGTTTAAACCTGATTGGAATGAGGTTGTGTCACAAGAGATATATATCACACATGCTACATAAATGGATGGTTCCTCTAACTGTTGATGGGTTTTGTACCATTAAGCTCAAACCTCATGGAACTGTTGAAAAGTTAAGAGCTTGATTGCTAGCTAAAGAGTTTGAACAAGAAGAGGGACTTGAAAATCTGGAAACATTTAGTCCAATTGTAAGAACCTCTACTATTCGTCTTAAGCTTGACAATGCCACTGCTAAGGGCTGGACAATCAAGCAATGTCTTTAGTGCTTTTCTGCATAGTGATCTACAAGAACATGTATATATGTATCAACGCATAGGTTTTGTTGATATATAAAGGCCATATTATGTTTGCAAACTTGCCAAAGTTCTCTATGGTCTCAAACAAGCTTTTAGGCTTGGTTTGATACATTTAACAACTTTAAAATTGATTTTGGCTTTGTGTGCAGTAACCTGATCCTTCATTGTTCACATACCACATAGATAACAAGACCATGGACTTACTTTTCTATGTTGATGACATATTCTTACAGGAAGTGACACAAGTTTCCTTCAAGCTCTTGTCGATTCTATGTCCCAAAGATTCTCTATGAAATACATGGACTCCACCTAAGTAGTGGTGTGCCGGATGGACAGGATGGATCCGGCAGCCCAAAGGAGAGGTGACGTTGCTGGACTCCGTTCTGATGGAGACATGGTAAGAACAATAGAGATGGGAAAGATGAGCACATGATTAAGGGGGCACAGAGACGATGCACAAGTGGAGTGTAATGTCGACACTCGCCAGAAATGAAACAAGGGAGACGCCGGTGACCAGGAAGGAGTAGAGAATGTGGTGACGACCAGCAGATCTTAAGAAGCACTAGCAGTATAGGAGACGATGGAGAAACAAAAGTGGGAAGTTAAAGAAGAAGATGAACTCAGGAGGGTGACAATCTACGGACGGAACATGAAGCCCAACGCTGGTGGCCAGAGACTCCACCGGCATCGAAGTAGAGAGATTGCTGTGCCTCCTCGAAAATCAGGACGTGGAGTGTCTAGCCTTGAGTAAAGTAAGCCAACGAACCTAAGAGTTTAGACGCCAAATATTACCTATGATTTTGGAGCATCATCTATACTTATTAAAATAGAAGTCACAACTTCTTTTCATGTGAGATATTTCTTTTTGGACCATCTCTTAAAAAAATATTTAAATGAATTTTTGTATACATATTTGCATTATTTTAAGTATTCTAAAAAAAAATCAAATAGTTATTTTCATATTTTCTCTGAATTTTAACTGATAAAAGCTTTTAAATCTTTTTATTTACAATATAAATATATATTTCATTTTTCTTTAAAGAAAATAATTTAAGGTATTTAATTACTTTTGTATTTATTTAAAAAATAAATGTATATTTAGTTTTTTCACTTAAACAAACCTTTAAAATATTTAATTAATTTTGTAATTATTTAAAATATAAACGTATATTTCATTTTTTACTAAAATAAACCTTTTAAGTATCTAATTAATTTTGTAATTATATTAAACTCATCAACAATTTTGTATTAAATTTGTGATATTAATTTAACATAGTATTTTCAATTAAATATTTGATCTCTAACAATAAAGATTTGCTAGTTTAGATTTTTGTACCACATTGTTGAAAATATGCTATCAATATAAATGATCGGTCTACTATTTAGAAAGTGCAGTAAGTTTATGCTATTAAATATAGTGGCTGGTTTAATTTTGTATTTCAATAATTAAAGTATATGACTGCTTTGTTTATAAAAAATCTAATTAAGCTTACTTTTATATAGACCATATTCATATATTATTTATTAATGTAATTTTTTGTGTTTCTTTTATCTTTTGCAAATTTTAAAGTGCAATAGATATTGTACCAATTTATGTCATTAACATAAATGATAGACTTACTTATGTTTTCAGTGTATTTATTATCAAATGTAGTTGTAGATTTAACATTGAAAAAATCATTGTAAATTATCCAAGAGTTTTAGGGTAGAAAAGTGTAAATCAGCAATAGACAACATAAGAAACATAAATAATAAAGAAAAGATCAGGTTTAAAAGGACAAAATCAGGTTTAAAAGGACAAAAAACACAATGCATTACAATTTCTGGTTTAATAATTTAAATGAAGTAGACAATTTATCAATTACACTTAATATTGGTTATTCGGTCAAAGATTTAATTCAAACATATAATTTTATTTACATACATGTATGACCAAAAACTAAACTACAAGTATGATCTTAAGAAAATTAATATCTAAGTTAATATTAAATTGAACATAATTTGTCGTAAAATATCACATAATGTAAAATTTTAATTAGTGTTCATGTTTTAATAAGTGAGATATCACTAATAATTTGAAATAATAAATTAAATTACTACATGAAAATTATAAAATTATTGTGTTTGAAAATATTATATTAAACTATTAGTAATATGGTAAATATTAAAATTATATACCACTAATCATGTGAATCAAACTCTTTAGTATAATTTTGATTAAACTCTTTAGTATAATTTTGATTAAACTCCGAGTAATAGGTTTGAACCTTATATTTTCACAATTTGCTTCGTTTTTCTTATAATATTCATAAGGATATGATGAATTTTTAATTCCCATTTTTATACTGTACTATTATATTAAACTATATAAGAGAAATAATTCAATTAAAATATACAAATAGTATCCTTCTCTCTATATATAAACATTTGTAACGATTCAATTTCTTCTTATTCAATTCTTCTTTCTCAGTTTTAATTGAAATTCCACCAGATTCTGTCCATTATTGATTGTATTTTGCCTTATCTCCCAAATCATGTGTTCTCTACTTGATTCAAAAAGAATTACTACCCATTGTTTTGTACTACATTGTAACCTCTGTATTTTTGTCTCATTAGGAGTATGATTTCATGCGTTTTAACTTTTTCATAGATTTTTAGAAACTGTTGCCCAGAAAATAAAATCAGAAATTATCGAATACATCTTGCATTATTTTGATTTTATGCTTGAATGATACAGTATTTTTTTCGTTATGGTCAAAGGAATCATTTTTTGGTGTTTTAGGTGTTATATGACTTGGCTGGTACTATGTCTAGGGTTAACATTTCTTCACTGTGAATATATTGGTAGAACAACAACTCAAGCAGATGTTATTATCTTATTTGCTTAAATAACACACACACATACACGTGCATGTATAGCCCGATACATAGATTTAATCAATTATACATTAGGATTGTGGTAGATAATGACGACAGATTTGGTGTTGAAATTCTTAGCGAACCTCTCTTGTCCTGTCCTAAAAGGATTGTTGAGAATATCTTTGATTGGTTCAGGTAATGGCTCACTCTTCATCATCTTCTTCCAATAGTCCTCTGCAACTTCTGATTTTCCTTCACTCAGATACACAAACTATACCAGCAAAATATAGCATTTGTTATATACACATATATATACATGTATTGAAATCAAATCTTCATTAGTTAGGTTTTAATATAGAGAAGAAGCTTTACAAGGAGGAAGCTGAAAAGGACTACGAAGAAGGCGACCAAAAAACGTTGTTGCTTCATGTCTTTTATCTTCTGATCTGTTGTTTGAGGATTTTCTGGATCTATGGTGAATCCATGGGCGTTAAGTTTATATAGAGAGAGACCCTTTGAGGAAGTTGATAGACTCTTTAACTACTAAGTCGTCCTTCTCGATCCTAGCATCATTTGTTATTATTTGAAAATACTTTAAATAATTACTACATTGTAACTTGTGAGGTCAACTTTGTACTGTATACATTTACAAATACTAACCTAATTTTTATGTTTATATAAATTTCACAGTGGTGGCCCGTTTGATAAGGATTTTTGTCTTTTCTTCTTATGAAGCGATCAACTATTACGGTTCGAAGAGCGACAACATTTTTTATAAGTATTAAGAATATGACCAATATATATATATTTTTTAATTAATGTTAAATTTTTTTATAAGTATAAGAATATGACCAATATAATTGAATATAACATAGAAGAGTTCTATGAATTGTTCAAAAAAATTAGGGTTTAGGTTTAGGGTCTAAGACTTGGGTTTAGGGTATAGGGTTTAGGTTTATAGTCTATTTTTTGGGTTTAAGGTATATAATTTGGGTTTAGAGTCTAGAATTAGGGTTTAGGGTATAGATTTTGGGTTTAGAGTCTAGGATTAGGGTTTAGGGTATAAAGTTTGGGTTTAGGGGTTTGGATTTGGGTTTAGAATTTAGGGTATAGGATTTAGAATTTAAAATTTAGGGTTTAGGGATTCGCTGGAAGCGTTAGCGTCGTTAAAATTAGCATTTTTATTTTTTGTAGTTATTTTTTGTTTATTTTAATGTTTTTTAATTAATAATCTAAGTGGAAATTTGATTGGTTATAAATTGTGGGGTGAATTTAAAGGTTCACCCTAGGAGATGAACCTAAGTTCTGTCCTTATGTTAAATACTTAAATGTTTTCAGATTAGCTATCGTTGAGGATTTTGATCGTTGTTTATTTAAATAATGATTTTAAATTTGGTGATTAAATATAAAAGGTTTCCTTTTCTTTTAAATATGTGGGCTGTTAAAAGTTTTAGTTAGAAACAATTAAAATTTGGCTTTTTGCCTCTTTTCCCGTGAGAATTAGTTCAGTTGATGAAATACACAGGGCAAAAATTGGATTTAACCATTAAGGCTCGAATGGTAACTGCGGTTTGAGCGGTGCGGGACAAGCGGTTTAACTGCGGTGCGGTTTTAACAGTTATAAAAACGTATAGATATATGGTATATGTAGAGCTTTTTGTTACTGTTAACTGAGGTGCGGTGCGGAACGGATGTTACCATTCGAAACCTAAATCTTAAAGAGAAATTCCCTTTGATAGAATTTTTAAGGTTTTATCACAAAAATAGTCTCAAAGAGGAAAATTACCATAAAATTTTTTATTAAAGAGTAAAAGTACATTTTTACTTTTTTTGTAAATTAATCTATACTTAAGGTTTAAAATTAAAGAGTGGAGTTTTAGGGATAGAGTTTCAAATTTTAAAAAATAAAAAATAAATATTAAAATTTTCAAAATAAAAAAAAATTATTTTAGTTATTTTTTTTAGAACTATTTTGTGACAAAAATATAAAAATAACTTTTTGACAGAATTGTACAAACTTAAAAAGTATTAACAAAAACCAATGGCCCAGTTGTAAAGGGAGTGCTAGTAGCCTTTTGCTGCTCAGGTTCTATATGCACTAGAAGGAACTAAACCACCTTTTATTTTACCACGGGTCGACTTTGAATGTGTGTATGCACCATTGCTATAATGTATGTGTATTCTATATGCACCACCTGCTATACCGTATAGCTGTCAAAAGTGAAGCGGCTTGACTTTGAATGTGTATGTGCAGTTGTGCACCATTGCTATAATGTATAGCTGTCAAATGGATGGGTTAATCAAAGATCGTCAATGTCCAAATATAAACGAACCTAATTTTGTTTTTTTTTTTTTTTTGAACGTAGCGAACCTAATTTTGTTACACTCATTTAGATTGCATGCTATAATTGGAAAGAGTCACAAGACTATTTATACCGTGGACGTTAGTGGGTTTAAACTATATGAATATAGTCCGTCCAATAATCTAAAACAAATAGAGTTTTGACATAAATCAAATTTGAGAAAATAGGAGTTTTAAAAATCAAAACAACAAAACAATTTTTTCGCCAAAACCGTAAAATAGTTTTTCTCGCAAAAATTATAAAATTATGTTTTCTCGCTAAACCACAAAATCCAGTTTTCTCTTTAATATCGCAAAATCAAGTTTTCCAGCTAAAATCGCAAAATCAAGTTTTTCGGCCAAAATCCAAAAAAAAAAAGTTTTTTCAACAAATAAAATTTTCTCGTCAAATAAAATTTGCTTGTCAAAATCAAAAACAAGTTTTTCCACCAAAATCACAAAGTCAAATTTTCAACCAAAATCGCAAAATCGAATTTTTCTCTCCAAACAAGTTTTTGGCCAAAACTATATATAAAAATTCCTGCCAAAACCATTTAAAAAATTGTGCAAAATGTTATTTTTCTACTAAAACTACAAAACATTAAGTTTTCCTACGAATACCATATAATCTTTTTTCGTCAAAACCGCAAAAAAAAATTGAATATTTAGTTATATAGAATTATGAAATACAAATAAATGAACATTTTAGAGAAAAAGACTAGGATAGCACCAAACCAAGTTTTTGTTTCCAAAGTAGCACTCAAGGCTCAAAGTCACAAAAATAGGTTTCATTAAAGAGGTAAATATACACTTATACCCCTTAGGTTAATTAATCCAAACCTTAGGGTTTAGAGTTAAGGGGTGGGGTTTTAGAATTAGGATTTAAAATTTTATAAAAAATAAATACTAAAAAAAAAAAAAAATTAAAACAGTTTCAAAAAGTATTTTTAAATAATAAAAAGAAAAATTTGAAAAAAAAATAAAAAAAAAATTTTTAAAAAACAATTCAAAAAAATTTCGAATCTGAAAACATATAATCTGAAACTATAAAAAAAAATTATTTTTTTTCATTTTTTTTATTTTATTTATTTTTATTTATTTTTTGTTTGTTTATTTAATTTTAAACCAAGGGTATTAGAGATATTTTACCCTTTAATGAATGTCATTTTTGTGACTTTCTCCTTCTAGTGCTATTTTTGAGACATAAACTTCAAAAGGTGCTATTATTGATAATTACCCAACATTTTATTTAATTTTATGAAATAAAATGATTGTAAAGTACTCCCTCTGTTCGTAAATATAAGATGTTTAGGTATAAACATAAATATTAAGAAAATTATTTTTTTGTCTAGAAAATATCGTTAAAACTATAAATTAATGGTATTCAACCAATTATAGAATAGATTATTAAAATATGATTAGGTACACAGTTTTTAATAAAGTAAAAGTTATCTACAAAAATGAAAACATCTTACATATTGGACCATCAAAATTATGTAAAACATCCTACATTTAAGAACGGAGGGAGTATAAAACTGAGTCAAAGTGAAACTATTAGATGAAAATAGAAAAAATGATGGCCTATAGCATCACCATTTTTATGTCATTGTCATGCTTTTCTTCTTGTTTCAAATTGTCATGCTTTTCTTCTTGTTTCAAATGTGTTTTTTTTTTTTTTTTTGATGATCTAAGGTGTCAAATGGATTTGTTATGACAGTTTATATTCATGTTTATTTTCTCTCTGTGTGTTTTTGGGGAAGCTATGCTAGAAACTTGTGTGAGAGAGAGACATAATTGTGGTTGTGGTAGTTAGTGTTTTATTTTTTAGGAATACGTCACTTTTGTTTTGGTTAAATTTAGACGTACGTTACCAACTTCAAACGCAATAACACATCCAAACCAAACCATTGCCATTTTTTATTAATTGAGTTTCTTACTGCTGAAAATTCTTATGATGCTAAATCTCCAAATTAAATTTTTGATTCTGACTTAACAATGAAAAACCCTTGTGATGACTTTTGAAAAAAAAAACCCCTTGTGATGACCAAGCCAAAACACCAATGCACTCAGATGAATCTGGACTTGGGCAACTTCAAGAGAATATCCATTCTTTTTTTATGATCAAGAAAATATCCATTCTCCATTCGTATATCAATTGAAAAAGTAAACGCAAAAGGGAAAGACAATACAAACATGACAAACAACTCAAAAACGTTGTATATTATATTATGTTTATGAAGTAACTTTAATTTTGGTAGGCGTATGGTTATGTAATTTGTTGAAATCAGTAGATTTATAAATACTATTTTACCAAATGGTAGAGAATAGAAAAAATATTGGTTATTTGTTATTAAATCAACATATCTCTGTATATAACATAAAACAATTTCATTAGGAATCTCTACGATTTTTTTATCTCAGAAAGCATTTTTATATTTGAATTTTGTGACATATTTTTACAGCGGATTTTTAAATTGACCATTTATCTTAATAGTTTTCTTTTTGCATAAATATCTATATGAGTTTTAGTTTTGCCTGTTTATTACGTTTCTTTCTCAATTATTCATGTTTTTGAAGGTACACAAGACCCTGATCTGCACACCAGCGCGGGTATGAATATTTAGTTTTTGGTTATTTATTTAACTAAATGATGTATTTGTAATATTTGATGTATTATATTCACCAAGTAAATATTTTTTTGGCATCTTAAACCATCTATTTATGACGAATATTCGATATCATATAAAAAATAGAACAAACAGACGTAATTAGAGAATTGTAGACGATATATAAATATAATGGTTATTAATGTAAAATATGAAGAAATATTATATTATGACCTAGTATGACATAAAATATTATAAATTAGTTATACATGTTTAAAGAAAATACAATGATTTTTAAACTTCTATGAAAATTTAACATATAAAAAGGGCGATGAATTAGTCATCAAATTGTAAATAATTTCATAATTTTATTAATAATAAATTATTGATAGTCTCTGTTTTTTGTCAAGATAATTATTAAATGTTCATAACATAAATATGTTAAAAGGCCATATTATAAAGGTTCATGTTGTAACCGTTTTTTTTCAGGAAGTGTAACAAAAAAAATTACATTTAACTATTCATTTTGTTTAAGTTCTGTGTCGGTAAAAGATTAAAAAAATTTCTCTATTTTTTTCAATGTTCAATTTGAAGCTTATTATGCGAAAATCATACACAAATATAGGCAATTGTTTGGAATCTCTATATCTTTATATTCTTACAAATTTTAAATTTATTGTTTCCTCTTCTGCAATCAAATCAATTACCGAAGTAATAGATCAATTGGTTGTAATCAAATCTATTCTTATAATTAGTGTAATTATGGTTACAATTTCTATATTTAATAGGTACATTAAAGATACAACATTGAAGATATTTTGTTTTGATTAATAGAAGATATTTGATTTTGAGTTTGTATTTATTGATTTATTTTTTTATAAAGCTTAGAAAATCAATAGGATGATTGGTTGGTTGATACATCCTATAAGGAAAACAAAAACTATAGGTGGTTTGAATATTGTACATTGATCGATGCATTGATGTAAGTTGACTATATAAAACTTGAGCATGATCATTTCAAACTAAAGTATAGAAAGGTTATATGCATTTGTTATATTGTAGTTAATATATTTTAAATATTACATACGTCAAATGATTCACTTTTTCGTAAAAATAAAATTCAAGTTCATTATTGGGCTGTACTCGTCTGTAATAAACTACGTTAAATATGATGTATTTTTAGGTTTATTTATCGATATAAAGGTTAAATTTGATTAAGGAAAACTCATTAATTTAACTGAAAAAGACAAGCATTAAAATATGTAGGTTCATTTAATCACATTAAGTTTAAATTTGATTAAGGAAAAATCATTAATTTAACTGAAAAAGACAATCATTAAAATAAGTAGTTTAATTTAATTCTTAGTGGCATGGAAGTGTAAATAAGTTAGAAAACGTATAAGTATTTTTTAATGGGTACTTCTTTATTAATAATATAGATTCATCAACGTCTACTCCTATGCATTTTTTACTATAGATATAAGGGCAATTGTCAATAATAGCACCTTTTGAAGTTTATGTCACAAAAATGGCACTATAAGGAGAAAATCACAAAAATGACATTCATTAAATGGTAAAATATCTCTAATACCCTTGGTTTAAAATTAAATAAACAAACAAAAATAAATAAAAATAAGAAAAATAAAAAAAAATAAATTTTTTTTATAGTTTCAGATTATATGTTTTCAGATTCGAAATTTTTATAATTCTTTTTGAAATTATTTTTTTCGAAATTTCTTTTATTTTTTTTTTAATTTTCTTTTTTATAATTTAAAAATACTTTTTGAAACTGTTTTTTAAATTTTTATTTTTTATTTTAGTATTTATTTTTTATAAAATTTTAAACCCTAATTTCAAAACCCCACATCTTAACTCTAAACCCTAAGGTTTGGATTAATTAACCCAAAAGATATAAGTGTATATTTACTTTTTTAATGAAACTTATTTTGGTGACTTTGATCCTTGAGTGCTACTTTGAGAACAAAAACTTGGTTTGGTGCTATCATAATCTTTTTCTCTAGATATAATGCATTTGTCATAATTTCAAAACTATTATAGATACTGGCAGATTATTATTTTACAAATTAATATTCCAGGTTTGGATCTTACTCCTTACTATTGTAGAGTATTTACTATATATACAAAAAAAATTATTAAATTTTTTTTGTTATGATAAAAGATAGAAATGTATATGGCTATGAATATGTGGATATACATTTTAAAGTATAGTTTGAGAGAAATATGATTAGACGAACACTCAGCTAATTTTTATAGACAACAAAAGCTAATGATTGTATGATAAATAGTTCACTAAAAATGAGACAACAGAAGCTACAGCCTATTTTGATAGATGCCAAATCTTATTTAGTTTTTTTTTTTTGTACTTTTGTAAATTCTTATTAAACTTTGTATACATGAAAAATAGTTGAATGTAGATTTCTTGTTGAATATCCCTTAACCACCACAGTCCACAGCAAATTATAACACTTATTGAGAGAAGTATCACTTTTAGAAGGTTTATAGTAGTCGTTTGTTAGTTATTTAGTTAAGTGAGACCAGTGTACCACTGTAATTCATTTCTATCAGTGATAAAAGAAAACTTTTAACGTCTACTTTTTATCTCTTTATAATGCATCAAATTCATATGATTTTTGTTTATTTGTTTTATGAGAAGATTCTTGCATTTTCTTAGATTCTTATAGATGTGATTTTCTTTCATATACTTCTTCCACCTCTGATTATAGTTAGTTCTCTGTTTTTTGTTAGCTTCATAACAATATTTTCATGAATTAAAAATGAATGTAGAGTGTTGTAGTATTAAATAATTCGACGCTCTATCTAGGATCCGAATATTAAAAATAAAATTTTTAGAATTTTTCAACAATATATGCATAAATTATGGTCTAAAATTAGATATAGTACTCACTAATTAAGAATTTATAATTTATAAAAAACGTTAAATATATATAAATAAAATTATTAATTTATTAAACTATTTTATTATATTTTAAATATAACGTTAATATTTTTGAACAGGGTCCAAACAAAATTCGAGGCGGCCCTGGCTCCACCAAAATCTTTTAACTAAACACAATTAATTTTGGATTATGTTTTAAGTTAAGAGTTTCATTTGTTGTAAGAACACACACACACACACACAATTGGACGATTGGGTATTTTTTTGTATTTGTACGTTTTAGTAATAGCGTTGTACTACAAACCAGTTTTTATTATAGTATTTTTCTTTTTTACTAGTGTTATACCGTTTATTAAACATAGTGTTATGTAGTATTTCGTCTTCCTATCTCATATGATATGAAAACAATTTAAAACCATAATTACAAATCTGTTTTATAAAAAGGTGTTTTATATTACACCAAAACAAAATCTATTTTATAGATAAACTGTTCTTAAAGTTATTTAAAATAAAATAAGTAATATTAAAACACTTTATAAAGAATATGACATGGAAGTCTATAATCAATGTTTTATAAAAGGAAAAAGAGGAGAAAAGGTGAATAAAAATATTTATAAATATAACAAGAAATCATTGTAAACTTTTTTTTTGATTAATAATATCCTTGTAAACTTATTAGCATTTATTTTATACTATAAAATTATTAATTCAACCAACAAAAAATTGATCATAAATTAACTTACTAATGATACCTATAAAACCTTACTGCTATAATTAAAACACGTGTTATCTTTTACAGATGCAAACATTTAAAAAAAATATGAATTCATTATGGCGGTATACAAACCTCCTGTTCTGGGTCAGGAAATTTATTTGGCAGCCATTAGTATTGTGCACAAATAACCTGGCCCTTAATTGGTTGGAGAACAATGGGTCAGTTACCCCACCATTAATTATGAAGTTGATCTTCTCATTTCGATGAATACTGAGGCGATTATGTGTTGTGTTTATGATCACCAAAATTAAAATAATTATTTTTCTCTTGATATGATTTCAACGATATGGTGGTGTTTGCTTGTTTGGCCAAGTACACTAGCTCATACTTTACCCAACTTTCTAAAAAACGTTGCTAGCTTTTGGAAATTTGTCTAAAGATTTGAAACAGCTTCTACGGGGTTTCATTTAGAAAATGGATAATCATGACTATCAGCCTAGCTTTAGAAGAAAGTCATAAAGAAAAAGCTGATATAGTGCTTCTCATAAGTGGATACTGATTCTTTTAATTCACATATTTAGGTTATGGGTCTAATTAATAAAGAGTGTAGATACGGTTTCTGGTTTGTAAGCATTCACTTTATATGTAATTGTGCATAAACAAAAGTATTTAAGGGAATGTATTCAATTAAACATGAAAAATAATTTGACGACCTGTTAGTTTATTCGCTTGTCATTTCCATACCACTTACAAATTTCATTCAAATAATTAATTTAATATTGAAAAAATAATTTAATATTTTTTGTTTGGGTTTTTGGATGAACATTTGGATTAGGAGTATTCATTTGGCTTTTGGTTCAGTTCTTTTCATTTATATTTTTTGTTGATAAAATTGGCTACCATAATAGTACCATAATTATTTTGGTCTAAATAACATTGATTTTTGATCTATCAGTTTTATACAAAAACCATAGTTAATTTTTTTAAAATATAAATTTATTTTTTATAAAATAAATTTTTTTACAACATAAAAAATTCTTGTTTAATATATTATTTTAGATTAGTTAATAGATACTAATAATAAAAATAATAATTAGTAAAATAATAATATTTTTTATTTTTAATATTATCAAATAAATAAGATATATCATAATAAATAAATTTTCACCATAAATGTTTTAATAATAATTTATTTAAAAACTATAAAATAAAGAAATAAAAATAAAATAATTTTAACTTTAAACAAAATAATAGTAGCAAAATCAAAGTTTTAAATCAAGATTATATTAACAAAGTAAGTTATATCTGTATAAGTACTATTACTTATATTATGTATTTTACATATAACTATACTACTATCTCCTGTTGTTAAAAAAAAAAAAACTATATTACTATCTCCTACTATAATGTAATATATCGGTTTTACTCTATTTAATCTGTTAATAACTTAACAATATTCAGATACTGCAGGTGTTTAGATAATGGTATCCATATTCCTTATTTTGGTTGGTTTATATTCACTGAATTGAACATTCATGTTTGGACAGAGAATCTGAATTTTTATACCTTTTTATTCAATATAAATGAGTTTCATAAAAGGAGTAAAATACATATACTTAAATCAAAAATAATTTTTACAAGTTAATTTTGAAGTTTTAATAAAATTTATAATTTGTTGTAAAAGAAAATTTTACGCTATTATGGTAGTGCGATATTTAATTTTTGCATGATATTATATTTTCTGGTATTGATGAAAAATATGATTTTATAAATTTGGCATAAAATTGAAAATAGGAGGAAAATATAATTTATATTTGAAGGTAAATGTTATTTTGAAATTTAGCAAAAAAATTGTGATCTTATGATTCTAACATCAAGATATAATTTTGGTTTTTGACGAGAATTTTTTTGTGGTTTTCATGAAAAAATGTGTTCACATAGGTCTTGCAGAAAACATATTTTTGGGGAAAAACAATTTTACAAGTTTTATGGAAATTAAGAATTTGCAATTTTGGTTGACCAATGTGATTTATCTGTTCTAATGCAATTCTGATGAAAATTGTGTTTTTGACAAATTGTGGTTTTGAAATGTTGACATAAAATGGAATATTACAATTTTAAATGAAAAAATACTATTTTTGTGATTATGTGAAATTGTGATTTTGGTAGGATTTGTTTTCTCAAAATTTTATGTGATTAACGAAAAATGTGATGTTGTAATTTTGACATAAAATACAGTTTTATAGTTTTTATGTGATTAACGAAAAAATGTGATGTTATAATTTTGACATAAAATACAGTTTTATAGTTTTTAATGAAAACTTAGTTTTTGAATTTTAATTAAAAAATACTTATATAATAACTATAAAAAATATCATTTATGTCATATTTATTGTTTATTTAAATTTATATCTAAATCTTTTATTTGTATTATATATATATATACATATTTTTTTGTTATTCTGAACTAAATCCATTTATCCATATGCATCAATGTAAATTTACCTTTGCGTTTCAAAAGTAAGACCTTCTCGAACGACAGACACGGAGCAAGTGCGCAAGTGAGTGGGGATCAGTCAAAGTAATGCATGCATTGGGTCTAATTTTTTTTCTTTGAGATTATCGATCCGGAATCAAAAGAAAAATATTAATTCTGTTAAACAAAATGTCCTCGTAAATTTACCTTGTGTGTTAAAAGTAAGACCTTCTCGAACGACACGGAGCAAGTCAGCAAGTGAGTGGGGATCAGTCAAAGCAATGCATGCACTGGGTCTAATTATTTTTCTTTTAGATTATCGATTCGGAGTAAATATGTACTATGATTTCCAATGTATCATTTGACTCCTCTATCATGCATGTAGCTCCGTTCCTCATTTTTTTCTTTTTTCGAAAAACTTTGTTCTTCATTAATAACACAATTTTAAAAGTATCATTCAAATCATTTGTCTTATCCCATGATGCTCTTGTAGTGTACACATTACAAGAAAATACTCAATTTCCAACGAGAAACGTTGGAATAAAATTTTGAGAAATTTTGAAAATTTGTCAAAAATTTCCCATAAAATATCTTTTGTTAAAAACCTGTTTATTTTTTTTCGCCAAAATTTGACAAAAGAAATCCATCGGAAATTTACATATGAATTCTCAAGAAAACAATATACCATCTGTTAGCTAGCTGTTGCAATTTTCGATGAGTTTCCGATAAAAAGACAAATAAGTCGAAATCCATTGAGAATTCCCCACAGAGTCTACAACCACTATGTATCCGTTTGAAAAAATAAAATTTTCTACAAAATAATATTTTTTTCATAATCCGCCGGAAATCTTTCAGAAATCCATCAAAAATTAGGTTACCTTCATCTATGAATATCACATCTTTTCATTCAGAACAAAGTACAAAATATGTTTTCTAATTATTTTCATTCGTAGATGGATAAACTTACTATATATCCATAGAAAAAGTTATTTACAGATAAATATATATATGGTATTACTGAATTCATAACATTGGCTCAACAAATCAACAACCTCGTTCTTTAGGTATTTTATAAACATTTCATTGACATATTTTCAATTTTATCATCATTTTTAGGAGATGGTTCCGAATAAAAAATGGCGTTTAATCGGGTTAGATGTGAAACACAATTTTCTCGTCCATACAAGTTTCGTATATTAATCCCCAGATTGTAGAACATGTGTTGAACAAAGATGAGTGGCTCAGTGCAGAACCAAATTGCAACTATATTTTCACAATTGGCAAAAAACCAAAAATCTTGTCGAGAAGATGAACCATAATTTCGGCTAAGATTTCTAAATCTTTTCATTATTATTTAAAACTGTGAAAATCTTGTCTTTAAAACTTGTATGTATTTAAATTTTAACTATGAATTTTGATTAATTATTTTCTTAAATATTTTAGATTATTATATTAAAATTTTAAAATAAAAAATTACTAATCTTTGACAAATTTTCAATGAAAAGTCCATAGAAAAGTTTTTTGGGAATTCTCTTAAAAATATTATGTACCACAGCCGTCGAGAAGTTTTAACAATTTATTTTAATAATTTTTTTCCTTGTAAATCCTATAAAAATTAGTGTTTCAGAAAATTTGTAGCTATTCTTTGATTTTTTTTGATGAATTCTTTACCAACAAAATAATTTCGACAAACACGTTTCGTCGGGAATCTGTACGAATGCATATTCTCGACGGATATATCTATTAGAAAGAAATCACATTTTTTTCAGTTTTCATCATTAGTGTTTCTAAGTTAAGCTTTTTTTTGCTTAACATTCTAAGCATAAACTTGATAGAGTAATGTAAATCTAAATGAATTGTGTTATGCAATTTTATTTTTAAAACTATTTATTTACCTTTTTTACTTTTCTTATGGAATGTAATAAATCGAAAAAGATATTAGCTTCAATTGGTGACCAAAATTTAGGAAAAAATGATGTGGAAATTTTCATTTCTAAAATTTTATGCCATTCATGTTGAAGTTTTTGTCACAATATTGATTCATGGGTCCTATTCAATTCCTCTAATTTCTTTATGAATGAGAAAATTGCGAAGGAAAAAATTCATTCTCCAATTTCTATGAGGAAAGAAATGAATACAAATTTATATATTTTTGTCTTTTTCCTAATTTATATTCATTAGTTTATTTAATTTTCCATTCAATTCAACAGTTACCAATTGAATTCTTAAGAGTTAAAACAATGGATTTAAACATTAAGGATTTTAAAATTGTTTATTTTTTCATTTAAAACTATAAAAAGCTTAAAACAAATTCATCCGTATAAAAGGAGATTCCACAAACGTGAATATTCATTTTGAAATTTTCAAATCAGTTTCGCGCAAATTCGGGCGTAAAATTAAATGGGTAAATTTATTAAAGTCAAAGATTATAAAATGGTGGGTGGGTAACTTTTTTTTTAAAAAATGGTCAAATGATGTCGCGACTAAGTTCAATGTAAGATCAGTGGCCTTCTTGTATATTTTAGAATATTATTTACAGTCTTAAAAGTTTTAAATTGCATTAATCCTTTTTAATTCGCCAAAGGTCTAAAAAAAGTTATTGAAGAGTACCACAAGACTTCGTGAGAATGACCTCCGTTTCTATATTTGAAAACTAAAACCAGAGCATTCAGTATAGAATATGATGAAAGTTATATATTTTTATAAATATTCTCTCGGTTAAAATATTATTGTATACTATTATAATTAATCTACATAACAAGGTTTAGTTCTATTTAAAATTCTATTTGTATCATTAGTATTTTAACTTTTTGAACATTGGCTTATTTTTATCATTATTTTCAAATAGAATTAAAATGTTAAAAGTCTACTAATTAATGTATAAACTAATAAGTCAGTTGTCAAAAAAAACTAATAAGTTCAGTATAAGACAAGTAGATTGATTATTATAAAAAAGAGTAGATTTTTTTTTGTGCGACATAAAAAAAAGTCGATTGATTATTAAAAAAAAAGATATATTGATTATTATATATAGAGAGAGATGGGGTGCGAACATACTTCATTGACAAAAGTAGAACTCATTACTTCTCTTCAAAGAAAAATTATCTATGGCTTCTTTGCGATTCTCTGTCACCTTCCCGGCCCTCCTCTCCCTCCTCCTCCTCTCTCTGGTATGTTTATGTATCTCTCTATATGAATATGTATGTTTTATAAAAAACTTTATTTTGAAAGCACTATTCCTGGGCTGCTTCTTGAACAGTATATAAATGCTACACAATGACAAGTCTTGCAACATATCAGATCATTCGCAATAAGTTTCTTCACGGCGGCTCTTATATTGTTTTAAAAAAAAATATTTCTTCAATCGGATAAAAAGTAATCTAAACATAGTATAAGAATCTTAGTATTATATATATTCTGGGAAATATTTATATTACTTTTAGAACTTATGCAAAACTATATTTTTTTCTCGAAAATTCTAGAATATGACTTTCGAATTTTTGAAAATTGAAAGTAAAAATTTCAGTATTATTCTTTTGAAGTTTTCGCTCTAATTACCTTGAAACGGTTTTGTGTTAGTGGGTCGTGGAGGCATACACGTCAAGAAAGCTGATATCAAACAATGAACAAGAAGGTCAAAATATCAGCCATTTGTTTAAAGATGGTGAATTCGAGGATCCTACTATGTACATGTTTTTCAAAATCAGTGATCTTAAATTAGGAACCAAGTTGCCCATTTACTTCAACAAAAACGATCTTCGAAAAGTTCCTCCACTTCTCACAAGACAAGAAGCTGATCTCATCCCTTTCAGTGAGTCTAACCTTGACTTCCTTCTCAACCACTTCTCTATCTCCAAAGACTCTCCTCAAGGGAAAGCCATGAAGGAGACTTTGAAACGTTGTGATTTCAAAGCTATTGAAGGAGAGTATAAGTTTTGTGGTACTTCTTTGGAGTCAATGCTTGATCTTGCCAAGAAAACAATAGCGTCTAATGCTGATCTCAAGGTCATGACGACCAAAGTAATGGTGCCGGACCAAAATAGAATAAGCTATGCTTTGCATAACTATACATTCGCGGAGGTACCAAAGGAGCTAGATGGGATTAAGGTCTTGGGGTGTCATAGAATGCCATACCCTTATGTAGTTTACTATTGCCATGGTCATAAAAGTGGAACCAAAGTCTTTGAGGTTAATCTGATGAGTGACGATGGGATACAACTAGTTGTGGGACCTGCGGTTTGCCACATGGATACGTCGATGTGGAACGCTGATCATGTGGCTTTTAAGGTGTTGAAGATAGAGCCGAGGTCCGCACCGGTTTGTCACTTCTTCCCTCTTGATAATATTGTGTGGGTATCAAAGTAGCTCTATTGGATATGAGTATTTGTATTCAAATAATTAATAACTATGGCTTCAAATAAAATAAAAAAGTGTTGCTGGCTTTGGTAATGGCTCTTTCGTGTGACTTGCATCCTATAACGTTAAATTATAGTACAATTAAAGTAAAACATATCTATATCTTGCTTCCAGATATACTAAACATCTTACTAATTTAGTAATATATTAATGTATCGAAAAAAAATCCAAAATATTTTTGGTAAAAAAAAATCCAAAATATTTACGTCAGAAATTATAGTATTAATTTATCAGATATTAATTTATAGTATTTACGAACAAAAATTATAGTAGTACTTAGTTAAGCAGATATTAATTTATAAAAGTTGTGAATTTGGTCAATGAGATTTATATCTGATCTAATACTCAATAAATTATAATGACATTTACCCGACGATATCAAAGTTTCAATTACGACTTCTTATATCTCGCATAATACTTCTCAGTGTATTGCTACTTTTAATTTTCATAACAAGTTATTGCACTTAAACCGAAGAAGGTTACATCAAAGAATTCAAGATCCATAGCAACAATCTAGAGTAACAAGCCAACAAGTAACAATCCCGACCATTCATAGTATTAGGTTATATAATTAAGGCCAGACTAAGCCCACTGCATGTTGGACTGTATCAGACTACCCGTTGACTTATCTTTGATTTGGTTATTCCACCTTGGTTAACTAAAAGGTTATTGGAACATGAATTTTCGTAGAATTTGATGATTTTAATAGTTCACTCCAGCAATCGCACCGGAAATGAAATAGAGAATCCCTATATCCTTGTGGTTTGTGGAGAACAGCCATTGAACCAGATTTTTCATAAATTTGAGATTTTTTTTGTTTTTTTCTTTATCAGAGATGGGTCCCTTAGGTATTTAGTAATTCGAGCATTTCTTGTTTACTCGAACAGTAAAGAAGAGGTGCTTTAGCAACTCGGCTGAAAAGAGGAAGAAAGTCGAGTAAGAAATCCCTCTCTCAAAAAGCTCAAGTATGTAAACAACCTCTTGTTGAGGATTCATCCTATGATCTTGGCTCAATTCAATAATCACCTTAAGCCTAACTGGATCAAATCAATCACATAATCAAGCAAGAAAGAAATAAGAACACACGAGACTTTGTTTACCCGGTGTTCACCGCACTTCTCCGATGTGGAGAAGCCGCTATACATCACCGGGGAGAGAAACGGTCTCTCAGCCAATCCACTATAAACGTTGTGATTACAGTGTACATCACCGGAGGTTTCTCTCCTCTTCTTCCCCTCTCTTGATTACATCCAATCCGAGTTACAACAAGTATAATAGAGGAAGAAGATCAAGCTCTGAGCTTAGATAAACCGAGAATCTCATCTCTCTCTAGCTCACTCTCATCTCTCGCTCTCTCATCTCATCTTGAGCTCTCGCTCTCTGTTTCTGTAACTAACTCTCCGTCGGAGAAGATGACGATGATATACCCAGAAGATGATGATTCCTATTGCCCCAACTCACGTGCTTCTCACGTGTATGTTATTAGCTTTGGCAAACCTTCTACTGGACCAAGAGTCTTTCCTTCACTCAGCATATTCAAACCTTCTGTTTGACTTAGAAGCATAGAAGATTGATGACATAATTCTACAATCTCCACCTTGGCATCGATCTTCTTGATGTCTTATCTTCTCTTGAGCTTTCCTCCGGTGATTGAGCAAACTTGCTCATCTTCTGTATCTCCCTGCATCTCCTTGCAGTCTCCTGAGAAAAATATACTCCTCAGCTTCATACTTCTCTGAATAAAACCCATTCAGCTTCATCTTACTTTGAGCTTCACCGCTCAGCTTCAAACGCTTCCTGAAACTTGTTTCCTCCAAGCATCTGTCTTGCTATAACCTGAAGACTTCCTTGCCACTGCTCCTTAGAACCTTGTAAGCCCAGCTCTAACCTTGACAACTCCCAGTCTTCAACCACTTGATCATCATCAATGAACAGACATGTAACTTGTTGTGATGTGAATCACAATCCCATTCCAGTAACTCAACATACACTCCATAAGCTTCTCCTTTGACTAGTATAGATCAGCCTATGATGCTTGACTTGTTACTGCAACTAAGGTCTTCAAATAATCTGCCAAAACTGCTTATCCTGAAGTTTTCCTCTACACCAATCTGTATGAACTTTCAACCTGAACATCACTCTTCACCGCTGCTGTGACCAGCAGAACACGCCGCCTAACTCAACCTGGTTAAGAAGACTTTCGATGTAGAGATCTCTGCTCAAACCCTGCTCAAACAAATCTGCTTCAACAGAACTTCAGACAACAAATCTGACCACCTGCTGACTTCTTTATCCCTGCCTCATACTCACAAAACCTGTGACAACTCTTGAGACACCTTTGCTGTAGCAAAGAACCTGTGCTTCGCTAACCTGCGAACCTTACCAGACCTTGGTATACAAACGCCCCTGCCTGTTCCAGACGTTACCAAGAACTCCATTTTCCAATAGCTCAATCCTTCTTGTACTCTTTTGTGACAGTACCAACAAACCTTGCTGTTTATCTCCTTGTAGCTACTCTTAGAGAACTCTTTGAATTTGTTCAGCTTGGTAATTGACTCAAACAGCTCCACCTTGAACTGTTCTCCCTGGTCCCTGTGAATACCTGCAAAAAACCACCTCACAAGTATTTTATATATATTGATTTATCATACCTACAGTGACTCTGCCTCGATGTCGTTTTACTCCATGCTTCCTGTGGAGAAACCATACTAACACTGCCGATATCCTCTTCACAACTCTGACCACAAGCTGAACCCCTTTTACTCCATCTGACCATAACATGTTGAGCTTGAACCTGCTGACACTGGCTTGGCTCTCTTTTACTCTTCTTGCTTCACAAAACCAACCTGAATCTCTGTAGCTCTTGTAAGCTCATCCGCAGAACCTCTGAAACCTTTTCATACTGAAGTTAACCTGAGAACACTGTCTGAAACATAACACTGCTCCACCTGAAGTCAAAAAACATCTAGAGATGTGCACTACAACACTTGTAGAGGCAAGACTCCACCTGAAACAATAACCTTTCAAAACCCCAACGTGTTCCTCTTCACACGAAGCTTCACTTCTCAGACTTATAACCATCCTGCACCTTCTTCTTTGATTCACTTAACCCCTTTGTGTAGCTGACTGTAAACATGGCTTCTTGCTTCTGAATTGTATTTCAGACCTTATCAAAATTATATTAATTTTGCAGCCATTCAACTATAGTCGCTAATACCATAACCACCAAGTGTCGCAGCTTCTTCCGAGCTTTCCAATCTGATTTTAATCCCACCAAACTGACTGTGCTCCAACCTGTTATAGTCTCTGCCAACAAAACATCTTCACATAACACTTTAAACCCTGTGAGACCCTTCTGAATTTAACCCATCAGAACCTGTGACAGATAAACCCGAAACTAGATTCTCTCAAACTGATTTTACTCCACTGATTTTACTATCAGTAACACCATGCTTCTTGCCTTTATATCTTGGCATAGAGCTTCTTTTCATAGCCTCTGAAAGCTACAACCTTGAGTGACTGCCGCCTGCTGTGCTTTCATCCTGCTGTCCCTTCATCCTAACATGTCCTCACAATCATTCTTTGAAGTTTCTCTCAGATTTCTCCATCTCCTGAAACTTCTTGTGTGTCTATAAAATACAGAACACAAGCACCAATGACCTGAGACATCCTGCACAGACTTGAACTTGTAAACTCCATGTTCAAAAGAACTACAACCAGCAAAACAAACTCCTTGCTTTCCTTTCCTTGAGCCATAAAACCAGAAACTTGTTTCTTCTCCTTGGCTCCTTATCACTGATATTCTATCAGCCTTCTTTCTCTTTAAGAAATCATCGCTTTTAACCCTCTGCAGAAACGCCTTGAGTGAGACAGTTAAACCTCTACCACGAGCTGCCTCTTCCACTCATACTCCTCCAAAGCTATCAACTTTGATCCCACAAGAAACTCTATTCCAACATATACTCACATTGCTCTTAGACTTCTTGTATTTTCTCTTGGCGCATTCTTCTGGAAACATAACATGTTCCTGCTTCTTCTGCTTCTTTCTTGATGACTCCAGGCATTCTTCTAATAAGCCGTGACGTTTGTTTATGTGAAAAAACGTCAGGTGATATACCACAGAATCCCATCTGTTTTATCACTTTACTGGCACTGAAGAAATTCATCAAATGTAACAGCCTTGATACTTTTGTGTAGAAACAATCCTTGCTGCTACAAGCTCCATTATGATCCTTCTTACATTCACCAGAACCTGACCCTTAATCTCTGTGACTGAACCTGCAACTCAAACTTTCTGAAATCTGAACCAGCTCCTCAAAATACCATATATGTCTTGTTCCAAAACCTGTAGAAACCATTCTTCTCTGCAACTTAACTTCAAACTTGAATCTTGAAAGCTTTAACAGTATCTGAACAGCCTTTGACACACATACAAACTCACTTCTAAAGCGTCCCTTAAACCTGAGATTCATAAATGCCACCAACTGCCATTCTTCCAAACATCCTGAAACCACAGCTGCATCTTCCTTCCACAAACAAGCTGACCAACAAACAGTTTGACACCAAACCTGAGCCTTGATCACTCTTTGCAAAGATAACATACCGCCCTTGTGATTTAGAGAGCTTCCATTCTTTATACACTGCAGTAGATGAGTATCCACCCATCACAACAAAGCTTTGTGACTGTAGCAGAATGAGACCATTTGTCTCCAAGACTTGAACTTGAGGAAACTATGAACTGACTTTGATTCTGTATCCTTAAGTCTGATCTTGACTTAACATGAACCAATTTTAACCTGAGATCCTCCACCTCAAACAGCCAGCATCAAACCAATTCTAGAACTGCAGAACAACATCACACCTCTGATTCTTTACACTTCAGTCTATGGTTCTCTTTACTCTTGTGAACACATCAAACTCTCTTGCAAGTTTCTTTATCCGAGCAGCTCACACGATCTTATAACTCATGAGATGAGAGAGATTAACTTACTGAACCATCTGATTTCACAAAACCAGAAACCATCCGCTCTGATGACATCTTCCTCCGCGATATTCCTTTCCTCCGTCTCCGACGTTCTCGTCTACCACGAGCCAACGTCTCACCTTCTTTCTTTTGCTCTTAACATTGCAAATCTTGCAACATCTAATGATTCTTCACTCTCGCAACAACGATGCGATCGAAACTTCAACTCCTCCGATCCTTCTTCGATTCTCCTTCAGAACCGATCTTGATCCGTTTCCGATGAATCCTTGAATCGCCTAAACCGAGGCTCTGATACCACTTGTTGAGGATTCATCCTATGATCTTGGCTCAATTCAATAATCACCTTAAGCCTAACTGGATCAAATCAATCACAGAATCAAGCAAGAAAGAAATAAGAACACACGAGACTTTGTTTACCCGGTGTTCACCGCACTTCTCCGATGTGGAGAAGCCGCTATACATCACCGGGGAGAGAAACGGTCTCTCAGCCAATCCACTATAAACGTTGTGATTACAGTGTACATCACCGGAGGTTTCTCTCCTCTTCTTCCCCTCTCTTGATTACATCCAATCCGAGTTACAACAAGTATAATAGAGGAAGAAGATCAAGCTCTGAGCTTAGATAAACCGAGAATCTCATCTCTCTCTAGCTCACTCTCATCTCTCGCTCTCTCATCTCATCTTGAGCTCTCGCTCTCTGTTTCTGTAACTAACTCTCCGTCGGAGAAGATGACGATGATATACCCAGAAGATGATGATTCCTATTGCCCCAACTCACGTGCTTCTCACGTGTATGTTATTAGCTTTGGCAAACCTTCTACTGGACCAAGAGTCTTTCCTTCACTCAGCATATTCAAACCTTCTGTTTGACTTAGAAGCATAGAAGATTGATGACATAATTCTACACCTCTCTTTTTAGTCGAGTTACGTCAGTACTTCTCTAGACAAATACTCAAATCACAAAAGTAAAGGTCTAGTCATGACTCCTCCCACCTGAGGGCAAAGTCTTGAGGCTGAGCCACACACGTGCTACAATGAAAATTACAATGGGAAGCAAGGGTTGTAAGGTGGAGTGAATCCGGAAAGATTGCCTCAGTTCGGATTGTTCTCTGTAACTCGGGAACATGAAGTTGGAATCGCTAGTAATCGCGGATCAGCATGGATTTTACAAGTTAGCTAGATTTAACAAATTTTATCAATTATTTTTACACATATTTTTATTATTTTATTGAGTTCTATTGATTGTTATTAACTTTTAAAATAAAAAATTAATGGTGGTAGAAAAAAGGGAAAGAAAATCATTTCTATTATTTTCTTATAATCAAATTTTCATAAAGTCCAAATTTCTGAGTTTTTAAGATTTTTATGTACCTTCTTATTTTTTGAGTACTAATAAAAACATGTTAATGATGGCATGTTTTTTTGTTACACATCTCATATAGTTTTGTACCTTTTTAAATTTATTAACAAATATATATATTATGTTATTAGTCGCTAAATCGTAGTTTATGCTCTGTCTGTTTATATAGTGTTGTAAAACAAATTGTATTAGAGTCATCCATGTAAAACTACAGAAAAGTAGTCTTTGTAGACTATGTTAAAGTTGTGATTTATATTATTTCATAGATTTCAAAAATCTTATTGGTATAGATAATATTCTCAAAGTTGAGTCTTATGATTAAAACAAAAAAAAAATTACATTCCAATAACAATAGAGTTTAGTAGGATCTTAAAATCAATGAAAGCGAACTTTTCCAATAACAAAAGATTTTGAATGAAATTAAAAAGTCTTCACCCCACAAAACCAATAACAATGAAATCTCAAAATTTAATAATTCTTCTAGAATTCTTCTACCAATAAACCCCTATGAGTTAAACAAATTTGAATGATCTAAGCCAGGCTCCAATTTAATCAGAATTCTGTATGCAGATATGTTCAAGAATATTTCTTTATAGTTAGGTTAATAAGAAAAAATGGCTTTCAACTTAATTTCGTTTACAAGTTTTTTTTAGTAAGAGTATATTCATGATGGAGAATGAGTTTCTAAAAAGAAATTCGAGGTTTTTAAATGAAAAAGTTACCATTTTATCCTTTTAGATATTATTTTATTTTAAAATATTCTAATTTTTTCAAAAAAAATCGTTCTCCATTTGCTATTCGTGATAGATTCAACATTTTTAATTTAATTATATTTAAATAATAAATTATTGATCAAACACTAAAAAATATCAGAACCTATATACGTGATACTTGTAAAATCATAAAGTTTCTCATAAAAGAATTGCATAATATCCATAGATTTGGATGAGACGTAGTCAATGACCAAAGTATTTTGTAAGAAATGTTCAATAAGTGTGATTGGTCAAAAGTAAAATTTACAACAATTGAGTTGAAAAACTTTCAAAGATTAAGACAACAGGTTGTTCATTACTCCTAATTATTATGGGTTAAGACGCAGCCATGTGGTGAACAAATAGCAAACTATTCTTTCTCTTTTTACAAAAGAATACTGTGTGTTATCCACGCTTCTTTAACATTTTAGCCCAAAAAAAAAGGGTTAAAAACGAATACTGTTGAATGAAATAAGAAATATCCAAGATAAAATCTGAAAATATCATTCTCGCAACAGTTTTTCAAATCATAAGGTAAGATTCTTACACATCTAATAAGAAGCAATTTATAATCTAACTAAAAGGTATTCAGAAAGCATTTCTAATCAAATTATAAACGGAGTGTTCCAAAAAAAAAAGAAAAAAAAATCAAATTATAAACGGTATTTTTTCTACAACTTTATGTCTAAAATAATTAATGATGCCTTAAGAAACGGGTATTGAGAGAAAATCAAGTTAGTTGCATAACAGAAAAGATCCTCATTCTTCTGTGTTTATTCACCTTCTTTTCTCTCTTTTCTCACATTATCTCTTTGTACATTCTCGTCGTTTTCTTGTGCATTCACCTTTGTCTGCTTAACCTTTTCCCATTGGTTCGGTACTGAAACCCTAATTAAGCTTATTTATTTGTTTATTTATTCTACGTCGTTTCTCTTCACTCCAAGAACACATGGACGACGAGAGCCGAAGAGGTAACTTGAGGAGAAGAGCTCGACAGATCAACGGGGAAGACGTCGACCGGCCAACGAATAGACGTCGTCAAAATGAACTTCAAAACGACGGCGTACAAGCTGGTGATCACGTCGAACCCCTTCCCCTTGAACTAAGCTTGGGCTCAACATCACACTCCTCTCAGATCCCGCCTATGACCACGTCGTCGCTTCCTCTAGCACCACCATCACCTTTTGCTCTTCCTCTGACGACGTCGTCGCTTCCTCTTGCACCAGCATCGCCTTTTGCTCCGCCTATGATGACGTGGCAGACATCTGGTTCTATAGCGCAGTACTTTGCTTCGTCACAGTCTCATTATATGACGTATCCGCCCTATTTGAGCAACTCTATCTACCAGACAAGACCGTCAACACCGATGCAGCCACCGTTCGGACAGTCGTTTAACCTCTTCCCATCGTCATCTTTCGTTCCGACAAGACCAGTTATGAGACCAGCAGCTTCCGGGGCTGTGTCACGTCGTAGCTACAGATCGCAGTCCAGCGTTAACCGTAATGACGATACGATCCCGCCGCCGTTTCCATGGGCGACGAATAAACGAGGGTGGATACAAAGCTTGGAGAATCTCGCGTCGAAGCAGATCACCACCATCACCGGAGAGGTGCAATGCAAACACTGCGAGAAAGTGTATCAAGTGAGTTACAATCTAAGGGAGAAATTCTCGGAGGTTGAGAATATTTTCGTGATGGGCAAATGGATTATGAGAGAACGAGCTCCTCCGATATGGACAAATCCAGAACCGGCGAGATGCGATCTCTGTGGCCGTGACAAGGCGGTGAAGCCGGTGATAGCTGAACGGAAGTATCAGATTAATTGGTTGTTTTTGCTTTTGGGACAAACGTTAGGTTTTTGTACGTTGGAGCAGCTCAAGAATTTCTGTAAGCATTCAAGGAGTCACCGGACCGGAGCTAAGAACCGTGTTCTTTATTTGACGTACCTTGGTCTTTGCAAGATGCTCGAGCCTAACCGTGAGCTCTTTCAACGTGAAACCGCCAGGCGGTGAGTAAGATCGTTTGAAGATCTTAGCAAACAAAAAAAGATCGTTTGAAGATATTTGCTAGGGTTTTAGATGATTTGGATGGTTGCATTTAGGTGGGTTTTATTTGAATAATTGGGGTGAAAAATGCATATGTTTCGCATGTATTATTATCCCTTTGTCGTTTCTTGGTCTTGTGTTTATTTGGACTTTGAATTAATATCTTATTAATATATAAAGTCTAAAATTGCATGGAGTACGTTTGAAATTTTGGCTTATCTCAAAATTTTAAAATTAAAATAGCGCTTAATTTAAATTTTGTTTCTATGTGATTTGAATTAGGAGACGAAGATATTCAGAAACCGGAATCTTTTCAAATCGATAAGTCTAACGACTTTTCCTTTATAGATCGCAAGTTAATCTTTTTGTTTTTTTTTGCCAACTGGATTTTATTAAAAAAACTAAATCCAAAACAGGACAAAGCCCAACACAAGACAAGTAAGAAAAAGGCCTGAACAACAGCCCAACACAAGACAAGTAAGAAAAATGCCTGAACAACAGCCCAATTTTACATAAACTCTCTGGACAGTAAGTCTAAAAGAGGAAAACCCAAGAGAAGGTAAACGTGACTCGCCACCACATGTTTCGATCACCCGACAACCTGAAGACACGCGTCAAAACGAGGAACAACACACCTTCGTCGGAGAAGAGTCGCGCAGGTGCGCCACCGTCAATTGAAACAGACCGGTGAAAGATTACTCAGACAGAGAAATCTTCAACACAACAACATCTATCGAAACACAACCACCACATCTATCGCTTCAAGGAAGAGATCGTCATCAATCGATCCAATCACCTCTGATTTCCAGTGCTGAAGAAGGAGAGACAATCACGAAGATGAAGTAGAAGAAGCGAAGATTCAACTGGATCCGGGGGAAAACCCGGTATGTGCCACCATCAACACCTGAGAAAGATGAGATGCGGAGTCGGAAGCCGAATGCTCATCACCAAATTGAAAGGGAGAGCACCGGAGGCAGAAGCCGGACGACCATCAAAGGGGCAGATGCGACACCGGTGTCAAGACCGGTCGGTGATACCGAAACCAGAGAAGAAACAGAACCACCGGAACACCACCGGTGAGAACAAGAAGATTCATCTCCTCACTTTTCCCCTGTGAAAGATCTTAGAGAGGGAACAGAGGAAAATGAGAGAAAATCTTATTTATATTGCAAGTTAATCTAACTTCGGGATAAATCTAAATTTCAAAAGTTTATTCAGAGAATCACACGATAATATATTTTATTAAATAAATTTGTGGAAAATCTCTAATTATCAAGCAAGTATCATACCCTTGCATATCACATCTTTTTCGTTTTTCTAAATTGTAAATGTCATATCACATCTATCTTATAAAAATAAGAACATTGTTTCAAACTTCAAAGTAACATTGTCATTCGGTGTAATTTATAGAAGAAATATAATGTTACTATTTTACATCATTTAAATAAATACACAATATATATTGACATTATTCGACAATTTGATAATAGTTTCACCATTTCGAAGCGTGGATCAAAATATGTTATATGATTAAATTGTTAACAAGAAATTTAAGCATATCAAATATGATTAAAATGTAGACATCACATACTTACAATAATACACAAAATATAATTCAATTTGATACAAGTATCTTAAAATTATAAAAACAATTGGTTAAAAGAATAAAAAATAGTTTTTAGTAATAAAGTTATTCGGCTAAAGATGAATCGCAAGAATAACCTAGATTGCATTTTAACGAATAAATCCCCATTCCCTATCCCTCCCCAAATTTAAATTTGTTAATGTGAAGCTCCATCAGTCTAAAATATAGTTAAATTTGGACGTAAACTATTAATGAAAACAATACTCTTTAAATAAAACAATTTTTTTTTTGAATTATACAGAGGTATCCTGGCCCCACAGAAGTGATCCAGACTAGTCACGTGTTGCCATGAGTCGATCGTCTGTCCATGGCGATGCCGAAATGTTAATTCCCCAGTGACCGGAATTCGAATCCAAGTGGCGGTACTCACAGCTGTAAGCCCTTTACCACTAAAGCTAGAAGCCCCAGTTAAAATAAAACAAATTACATATTTTATTTGTAAAACTACTCAACCATAAATATATGATACAAAATCACTCAATTATCTTTTTAGTGATTAACTTCTCAAATTAAAATTCGTTAATGTTAATCCTCTTCAATCTATAATATTTTATAATTTAGACAAATTGAAGTCAACAAATCTAGAAATCCCTAAATCAAAACTTAGAACATCACCAAACTAAAAGTAACAAATACTTAATCATACATACAGAAAACACTTCACAAATA
This sequence comes from Brassica napus, assembly GCF_020379485.1. Classification (NCBI taxonomy): domain Eukaryota; kingdom Viridiplantae; phylum Streptophyta; class Magnoliopsida; order Brassicales; family Brassicaceae; genus Brassica; species Brassica napus. Next base: position 2,730,281 of record NC_063441.1, on the reverse strand, counting down.
GTATTTATCAAATACAGAAGGACATTTCCTGGTGCAAAAACCTACCCTGCCCATACATTAACATGACCCACATAAACCAAACCTGTTTTCTACTTACACCTTCCCAAAAAACTACACTAAACCAGTTGCCTGAGCTGACTCGTTGCACAGTGGCACTGGCCGTACAACTGAGGGCAGACAACTTCCGGGAGGAAACAGTGGTGGAAGTTCAGAAGCTTCCGGCCAATCAGAGACTCCCGGAATTGGATTAAAATCAGCTGTGTAAGTTCCAAGATAATTCTCTGTGCTATAATAGTCGTTTACATACTGAAAATGGTCACTATTAATCCTCCTGCAAACCACCAACATGTGCAGACACAGATACTTAAGAAGTTGCAATGCCCCACACGTGCAAACCATGTCCTTCAGTTGAAAAACATCTCTAATATTTCCATCTTGCTTAACAACCGTAACCTGAAACCTCACTCCGGCTGGTTCTAGTGGCAATATATCGTGTGTCCTAGAGGCTACCTTGTACTCTTCAAGCTGTTTCATGACATGTTTAGAATAATTATCACCTCTATTCAGTGACTTGTCGTGGTCTCCGCATCCAGATTTGAAATGCTCTGCCACGTGATACATGTTGTGATTGGAAGATCACACATTTTGTTTATGAAGCTGTAAGTTGCAGAGATCGAGCCAGAGAGCATTTATGTGGAGGTATTTTGTCTAACAATTTCCGAGCTTCTGGATTCATCTTTTCAATTTTATTCAAGTAGTTACTAAAATTTGATATGTACCTCATCGCTCCAGCCTTGTGAACAAACTCCGTCATCAGATTGTTGCGGAAAGCATCATAAAATTTGAGGCACAATACCTAAGACAGAACCGGTGTTGCGCCCACTGACATGAGGTTCCTCGACAACAGCAACTATGTCAGGATCCAGACTTGTTATATTAGACAAAGGCCTTCTATTTGTGTTACTTTTTCTCTGATGCATGCAAAGAACCATCGCCAAGAATCAGGTGGTAAACTTTTGTTGCTAATAATTGCAAATGCAAGTGGAAAGAACCGGGTCTAAGCATCAAAACCTGCATCAACCAATATTTTCCCGCCATACTTACTGCTCAAGTCTGATGTATCCACCATTATCACCGGCATGCAGTGAGAAAACCTTTTGATTGACTGCTGCAATGCCCAAAACATAGAACGAAAAGATGCTTCATTAGGATCAGGAAAATGATCATATTGCCAATCCACTACCATTTTATTAGAGAGGAAAGGACAACCATGAACTTGGGCAATACACTAAAATTCTTGTCCAAATCTCCCAAGATTGCAGTGATGGCTTTCGTTTTAGCGTCCACATACAATCATGCGAGACTGTGTACCCAAATTCTTCTTTCACCCACTTGTTTAGCTCTGCAATGGAGAGCGAAGGCTGAGCCTTTATTAGTCACTCGATCTCTCATGCAAGAAAACCAGAGCCCACATTTGCTGGCTTACAAGTATGTGCACTTCCGTATCCTGTTATTCTGAAGCCATTTCCATTCGTTTTAGCTGCCTTGAGTTCCCATCCGCATATGTTTTTGCACCTGAATTCAATGTCACCTCTAGTAAAGAGATAATTGTAAACACTGTAGTTCCCATGCCTTCTGTCAGAGTAAAGCTTCACTGCTTTCTCCAGCTCCTCTTGATTTCTAATATGCATCCCAACATACAACTCGCATTCAATAAGCCATGAATAGAGAAAATCAACTTCTTTGAGACATTATTATTGCTGAGGCCTTTCGTTGGATCTTGCTTTTTCATCTTCGAACCGTTCTGTGCAGCCTCATTTTTATCATCCGTACTATCCTCCTCTTCAAGCCAAGCCACCATTATTGTTACTCTCACGAGGGTTCGCATCAAGATTAGCATCATTTGGCCGAGAACGCTTACGGGTCTCATGATTTGATAATGTTGTCGAACGATGAGAGACCGGTTTGGCCTCTAAATACAACTCCACACTGTTGATAGAAGAATGGTAGCTTGGAACCTCAAGCATGGTCTCAAGGCTTGAATCATCCACAATGGGCAAACACATATACTTGACAAGAGATTGTTGAACAATGGAAGGGTACCTACCAATCAAATTAATCTGAAACTTCCCCTTCTGAAATCCAGTGACTCGATGCAGAACATCCAACAAATCTTGGCTAATTCAGTTTTACTGTCGACTCTGATCACTCTTGGAGTTGATCCTTCCTAGAATGGACCATCAGGACCATCTTTTATACATTCATTCCAATAACAGAACTCTGCAATCTTTCTTGTCTCCATGAATCTAGAAAAACAAAACAAGGATTTTGAGTTGAATGACAAAAATAAACATGTTCATGATTTTCCACAAATGTAGACATTAATACGACATGGACAACATCGCTAAAGGAGCAAGCTTTTGTAAGGAATGAACGTCATTATATAAATAAGGCAAAGTGTTCCAAAAAAAAAAGCAAAAGGATAAACCCTAATTTTCTACAAAAAAAAGAAATAATAAAAATCAAATTATAGCGAAAGCTACAACTTTAATTTTTACACTAGATCTTGATCCGCACGACCGTGCGGATGTTCTTTAATAGTAAAATATATATCAATAAATTAATATAATTTGGCTTTATATATTCTTCAATTTTATAATAATATTTGTGTGGCGTATAATATTATTATTATAAAATTTATATATTTTTTTATTTTTGTGACAAAAATTAGTTTGAAAACATTATTATGTAACAATACTGATTTACATAATTTTTGTCTTATTTCTAAATTTGAAACATATGTAGAAACTAAATTAAGTTGAAACCTACATAATAGAGAATTTGGTATATAGTTATTACTTAAACTAATTTAGTATAGTTGCTTAAATAATAACCTGAATTGTTTTTTAACTTAAGGGAATACACATACGTTAATAATAGTAAAATAAAGTCTATACAATATGAATAACGATCAAATGTTTCATATATGAAAGAAGTTGTAAATTAGTTGTATTACATGGTAAAAACATTTAAAAGTTTGATTTTTAAGTGGTCTATTTTAAAAAATCATCTATGAAATAAGTCATAATTTTTGTGCTAAATTAATAAGAATTTTTATTTTTATTTTTAAATTAGAAATTGAAATGAATATTTATTTTCTAAATCATCATTTAAAATACGTCTTAAATTTAATTTTGAAAAATAAATAAATTTAAAATTGTTATTATCATTAAAATATTATTAAAAGTATTTTATATAATTATTTTTTAAATCAAAACTAAACTAAAATTTAGTTTCTAATTATACTTTGTGATAATTAAAAAATTAATTAACAAATTTCGAAAATATATTTAAAAAAGTTCCTAAAAGATATTTGAAAGATTTTGTTAGACATTTCTTTAAGATATTTATTAGTATTTAAAATATAAATAAAGATATGAAAAGATATTATAATTAAGTTAAATTTAATAAATTTTTTTAGGATGGTCCAAATAAAAAAATCATACATGAAAAAAGTCGTGACTTCCGTTTTGATACAAAATATTATTAAAAGTATTTTATATAATTATTAATTTTTTTACAATCAAAACAAAACAAAAATTTAGTTTCTAACTATACTTTGAGACAATTAAAAATTTAATTAACAAAATTCGAAAATATATTTTAAAAAGATATTTGAAAGATTTTGTTAGATATTTTTAAGATATTTATTAGTACTTCAAACAAAAATAAACATATTAAAAGATATATCTATATTATTAAAGTTGAAGTACACATTGGGATTGTTTGGCAATATGAATAGTAGTTAAAAAATAGTACTGTTTGGAAACATAGATAGTAGTAAATTAGAAAAAAACAATAATGGGCTTATGCTACTAAAAAAATTGAAAGTCCATTACATTATATTAAAAAGTAATGGATCTATGTTACTTAATATATATATTCAAATCAAAATAATAATTTAAAATTAATTTATATCAAAAATTCATTCAAAAATATACATATATTCAAAATTTGATTTTTACTAACATATTTTCCAATATCTATTATAATTTTTTTAAATATATATAATAAAAATACAATACAAAATCCAATTTCAAACACCAACTTAAATTATGGTTTTATATTTCACATTAAGTTTTAAAATATAATATGTGATTATTTATATGATTGTACGTATAAAATATTATTAATTATAAGAAAACTTATTTGATGGTACGTATAAAATACGATTAGTTATATGATTTTTTTTTTTTTTTTGACAGCAAAAGAAACATCTACAGACTCATATTGACTCTGTAAACCAATTTGGTAACTCCGCATCCATGTGAACGACAAAAGACGGTTGTTTCCTAGCACTGCGTGCTAAGCTATCCGCCCTTGAGTTCTCCGTCCGTGGTACATGAACGATGTCTGAGTTAAGGAAACTTCCTCTCAAAAGCTTAAAGTCCTCCAGATAGCTTCCAAATGCAGGCCATTCTTCTGGTTCCGAAACCATCTTCACCAATTGAGAACAATCCGTTGCAAACGTCACCTGAATCTGTCTTAAATTCTTCATACATTCCATTGGCCAAATCAAAGCCTCCATCTCCGAATGAAGAGGTGAGAGAGATGCTCTTACATTTCTTGCCCCTAATAAACCATTGAAACCCGGTAAAGTACTATACCAGCCTTGCCCTGAAAATAAATCCTTATCTTTCCATGATCCATCTATAAAGCACCAACGTCCTGACGTCACTAACGTAGAAGTAGTTTGTACCGGTTGTCTCCTTGTTGAGTCATTTGCTACTTGTGCCTCAGCCCAGAGTGATGACTCCAATTCTGCTAATTTAAGTGTTTCCCTCGGATCAATATCCAGATTGCTAAAAACTTTATTATTCCGGCCTTTCCATATATACCATAATATCCATGCAAATTGGTGGTCATCCATATGAGGTTTGACTCTCCAAAAAAGATGATCCATATTAGCAAACAAAGAACAAACAGGAAAAATATTGGGATGCGATGGGATTTTAGATAACGCCCATACTTGACGTGCTGGAGGACATTCAAAAAACACATGGTTTATTGATTCCTCTGGATCTCCACATCGGGCACAACATATATCTCCTTGTATCCCTCTTGATTTTAGATTTTTCAGTACCGCTATACATCCTGAAAGAAGTTGCCATAAGAAGTGTTTCATTTTCGGAGGGCACCGCACTTTCCAGCAGAAAGCTTTTAATGCATCCACTGTAGGACCATAAAAATCTGGTGGTTTTTCTTTATCAGGATATACCCTTTCCACTTGATAACCTGATTGGACCGAATATTTTCCATTGTTAGTAAAATGCCATCCATTTCTATCCTCCATCTGATTCCGACTTAATGGAATACTTTCAATAATTTTCACATCATGAGGATCCACCAAAGTCCTGATTGCCTGTAAATTCCATGTTCGGGATTCCTGATTGATGAGGGAATCCACTGTGATATCCGGGTAACTGTTTTGAAGGTTTTTGTTTGCTGGTCTCGGGCGAGTGGCTGGGATCCAAGGGTCATTCCATACTGATATAGATGAACCTGTCCCCACCCTTTTAATTAGTCCTTTACAAACCAAAGATCTAGCAGAAATAATACTCCTCCAGCCATATGACGGGGAGTATGAACGAATCGGTTCCAGGGGTGAAGCATTCCTGTAGTACCGTCCTTTGAAGACTCTTGAAAAAAGAGTATTTGGCTTCTCAATTAGCCTCCACAATTGCTTGCCAAGCATTGCTGTGTTAAAATCCATAAGATCCTTAAAGCCTAGTCCACCATCATCTTTAGGTAGACATAGTTTATCCCATGATTTCCAATGCATACCTTTTGTACTCCCTCCTGGACTCCACCAAAACCGGGCTACTGCACTTGTTAACTTTTTAACTGTAGCCTTTGGTAACCGATAAACAGACATGACATGGTTTGGCAGGGCCGTAACCACCGACTTAATAATTACCTCTTTTCCTCCTTTGGTAAAAAATCTAAAAGTCCAACCATTAACCCTATTGTTCAAACGTTCTTGTACAAAACCAAATACCTGTACCTTAGATCCTCCAAGACTTTCTGGTAAACCTAAATAAGATCCCATGCCTCCTAAATTCTGGATTCCCAAAATATCTCTCAATTCTTGGCGACTAGCTTCTTCAATTTTATGTCCAAATTGAATTGAAGATTTCTGAAAATTAATTTGTTGTCCTGAAACTTCCTCATATTCCTTCAAGATTCTGAGAATGGTATGACATTCCTCCTTATTTGCCTTACAAAAGAAAAGACTATCATCTGCAAATAGCAAATGAGATATTGCTGGACAAGCTCTAGCAACCTTTAAACCAGTTAATTGTTTCACTCTCTCCGCCTTCTTAATATTCGCAATTAAAGACTCAGTACACATAATAAATAAATACGGAGACAAGGGATCCCCTTGTCGTAGGCCCCGCTGTGGGATGATCAGGCCTCGTGGATGACCATTTAGTAGGACCCTATATTGAACCGAGGAAATACACTCTAGCATCAAATTGATCCAACGAGGATCAAATCCCATTTTATGAAGAAGAGCCTCAATAAACCTCCACTCGATCCTATCATAAGCCTTACTCATATCCGTTTTGATCGCCATAAACTTGTTTTGACAAGACTTATTGGTCCTCAATCCATGAAACATTTCCTGCGCTATAAGAATATTATCCGATATTAACCTGCCCGCCACAAAAGCCGATTGCGTCTCCGAAATTAGTCGCGGGAGACAATTTTTCAATCTTTGACACAAAACTTTCGAGATAATCTTGTAGCCCACATTACATAGACTAATCGGTCTTAGATCCGTCATCCTTGTGGGTCTCTCTGTTTTCGGGATCATACATATATTAGTAGTATTCAACCTTGGATCCATATTTCCTGTGAGGAGAAAATTATTCACCATCTCAACCACATCCTTCTTAATAACATGCCAGGAATGTTGATAAAAAAGAGCTGTCATCCCATCCGGCCCTGGTGCTTTTTCCGGGTGCATCATAAATAAAGCTAGTCGGACCTCTTCCTCTGTTGCCATTCGCAATAAATTTTGATTCATTTGGGGGGAAATAGATGGAACTATCTCATCCAAAAAACTATCAAATTCCGTTGGATCCGTGGAACTAAACAAATTTTCAAAATAATCAACTGCCACCTTCTCAACACCATTCTCATCAGTTATCCAATTACCCAATACATCATGTAACCCCACTATTTTATTCCGAACCCTACGCTGCTTTGTCAAGGCATGATAAAACTTAGTATTAAGATCTCCCGACGAGTACCACATATTCCGGCTTTTCTGATGCCAATATTCCTCCTCATCCTTATAGGCCTCTTGTAACTTCCTGGAAACCTCAAGAATATCTTCTTGTGATCTGTTATTGTCCATTTGAACTTCTTCTAGGGCCTGTTGAAGCTCTTTAATTTTTTCCTTCCCATATGGCTGATTATCTTTTCGCCATGAAGATATTTCATGACGACAATTATTAATTTTTGTAACAAAATCAACTGTTTGTCCTCCCTGTGTTTCCGTCCAGCCAGCCACAATTGAATCCATAAGACCCTCTTGTCCAATCCATCTCTTATCAAACCTAAATTGTCCCCTTCTTTTCCTTGATGGATTATCCTCCAAAAAAGCAACCACTGGACGATGATCAGAACCCACCATCTTCAAATATTCTGTGTAAGAACATGGAAAAAGTGTATGCCATTCCTCATTTGCCAAAGCCCGATCCAATCGACATCTGACCATCACTGCTCCTTTCCCTTTACCTCTTCTTCCTTGCCAAGACAATGTATTACCTCGAGCCGGAAATTCCAAAAGTCCACTATTCTTTATCATGTTGTTAAAAGGAATGAAGGAAGTTGTACATCGTAGGGAACCCCCATCCTTTTCATGATTTCCAGTAATTTCATTCAAATCGCCAATAATAAACCAAGGTTCCGACCGTGATAATCCAAATCTAGTTAATCTTTCCCAAACCTGCTCTCTTAACTCTTGTACCGGATCCCCATAGACAAAGGTAAGGAAAACTTGTTTTCCTTTGGCCACCGCCTCGACATCTATCATTCTGTTGCTAGAATATAGAATTTTAACTTGGTATTCCTTGTTGTAAAAAAGAGCCAAACCACCGCTCCTCCCATTTGGGTCAAGAGTAACCAAATTATCATATCCAAAATGAGATTGGAACCTTTGTACGAAATCGAAATCCTGTTTTGTTTCAGATAAAAATAAAAATTCTGGCTTATGTTTGTGCCATATTTCCCTGAGATAACTTATGGTCCAATGACTTCCCAATCCTCTACAATTCCAGCTTAATATTTTCATATATAAAAATATTTGTATTGCTCCATCGAGCCAGAGGATACAGGCTTAATGATACCCGAAAGGATTTTAACATCCAGTTCCCACTGCCACCATATCCTAACTGCAACCAAGTCTATATCAGTTATCGGATAATAATTATAGGGCCACTTATCAATTATGTACCAGTCTCCAATCCAAACCGACATAATCGTCCATTTAAGAAGCAAAGTCAAATTGAAATGCCCAAGGATAGCCCGTGTTACCACTAAAATATCATCATAACAATCATAATTTAATACCAAACATAAGTATCTTGTTATAAACGCCATGTTGAACTTTGCTAATACCGATATCAAGCTGTGCCCCCAGTCTTCCGTTTGGTTCAAATAAATTACTAAAAAAAGATAACATAAGCCAATAAATAATTTCTGAGTCCCAATGTACCCGCCCGTACCTAACCGCATTTGGTATGATAGAATCCGCCTCAGTACCATCTCCAGAACCGATACCAGAACCATATACCCTCTTGCCAAATTTTTGAAATAAAGCCAAATTACACCCCCATGCACAAGTCGATCATGCATTGTCGCACCATTCCTTTTCTGTGTTTGGTATGATGAGACCAAACACAGTATTTGTATCTTTGAGAAGTATAGAGCCAAATCTTCCCATTGATTGCCGTATACATAACTCAACCTCTCAAGACAACAATACATAATATCATTCCTTTGCGATACATCGATCCTCAAGTAATACCTAACCAGTCTATTATATAATCGCTGTATTAGTGCCTTATCCCCATTTCCTGCACCAATAACCAATAAACCAGAGTAACACCACCAATCTAAAACTAACGTTTTATTCCATCGAAAGATCAAATAAATAAACCACTTCAAATACCAGAGAAACAAAGACCATACACAGGCCAACATCAAACCATGATCACTCCAAACAAGAATACTCAAAGAGCTTATTAAAAGTTTAAAAAAATAAAAAGGAAAAGCCATAAACCACCCACAAGACATCATAGAGATTGCTTGATTCATAAAAAGCTTCATTGTTTTGGAGGATCAGGTTTCGGGTTTGATGTACCCTTCTCCTCAACCTGCTTGGAATGATCCCCCTGGCGCGATCCAGTCTTTGCCGCCATACGCTTGTTGAACATCATCTGCGCCATCTTCAGCTTAGTTGAAGTTCCTGTGGCCAGTACCGGTTTAAGAAGACGTCGACGACCCCCCTGTCTCTTTTCTACCTCTCCATTAGCCTTTTCTTTACCATCCTCCTCCTCCACATCCCTCTCCCCATTGAGCTCCTCAGTCGCAGCCTCCTGCATATTGGCATCGCCCTCTGTTTCTCCATCACCAAGAGTTTGTATCTCCTCTATCTTCTCATTTTCAAGCCTAATACTGTCCTCTGATTCCAAACCAGAATCATTTACCAGAGTTTTCCCAGCCTCGAGACCCATTTGTATCGCCAATGTTCCTTGTTCCCCACTCAACGTCCCTGAAGTTTGAGAGCTTGGCTCTTGAGTCTCCTTTAACTCCGCCAGGAAGGCCTGAGAAGGATGAGTCTGATCTTGTTCCGTCCCTTCCCCCTGGCTTGCCTTCTCCATGTCATTGATTTCTCCTTCCTCTCTTACATCTCTGAGTGCCTCGCTGCGTGCCACTCTATCACTCCTCAAGCCGCTGTGTGCTCTGGATCGTTCCTCCTGATGGTGTGTCCGAGTGGGTTCCCTCCTGGAGTTCCTATGACGTGAGCCTTCTTCCTCTCTACGATTACCACCACGGTTGTGGTGTTTCTTAGGCTCCTTCTCCCCAACCCTGACCCATTTCGAGTCATGTTCCTCATACATTTTACCTTTGCCTTTTCCATGGTCCTCTCGATGCTCTCTTCCTCTATCTTGTTGACCCCCATTTCCATTAATAACCACGCCCTTGTAACTTCGAGCTCTGTCCTCAACCCTTTCTTCCATTTCAACCCCTATCTCCTTCGCCTTCTCAGGATTTTTGACCGTCAGTGGGCAGACATCATCCTTGTGGCAGAGGCTGAGACACGTCTCACAGTACCCAAACAGTTTTTCATAACGCAGAGAAACAGGAACCTCTTCTCCTTCATAATATTCACCTCCCGTGAAGTCAACTGTCGTCTCAAACGTCAAAGCCTTAAAACCATCGACTACCACTTGAACCCTGCCGTAATCGAGATCAACATCTTTTGTTTCCCCTAATGCATCACCAATGCTGCGGAAAGTAGGAACTTCCCAAAACTCCAATGGCACTCCCAAGACCTTGATCCAAAAAGTGATCTCCGACGGATAGTTATTAGTCTTCTTTGGTTGCCAGCGCACCAGTGAAATCATCCAATAATCGAAGTGGAAGGGCTGCATCTTCAACACCGTCTCAATGTCCTCCTCGACATCAAAGTCAAACTGAAACCTTCCTAGGCCCAGGTCAGTGCCCACGACCCTATCCTCCATGGACCAAATCTTGGGAAGCGTCACCACTAAATACTTGATGTTTTGCTTCGCCGGGTTCATGCATCTTCCAATCAAAGTTTTGGAGTAGCCCTTGATGAGGTCCGAATTGTTGAAATGTGGAACCGAGATCTTCAGCCTCTTGCGCGCTCCTTCACCATTCTTCATCTCCCCCGAACTTCCAATGAGCTGACTCTGTGACATTGTCGAAGTCGCAAGTGAAAGAATGAACCCACAAGTATTGAAAAGTAATAGAGAAAAGAGAATGATATGGAGAGAGTTGAAGTGGAAGCTCTCTTTATAACATTTCCAAGAGCACGTATTTCCCCCGGAAAACATACTCCCTTTAATACCAAATATTCCGTCAATCACAATAAGAGGATCCCAAATAATCCCAAATAATATCAAATAGGAAAGTTTCACGAACTGTATCAGGACCAAAATCAAAACTTCCAATGTCAAACGCGATTCTGTGTTGAAACCAGTGATAATACCTTCACTTTTATGATGTAGAGCTTTAATGATTATTGAACCTCTCGATCGATATCCAGATCGTAATAATACTCCCAATCTTCCTATCTCCATCTGATTCGGTGAATTGCGGACCCATCGCAAACTCGATCGAGATTTTTTTGCCCAACTTCCCCCGCATATCCCCAATATTCCGTGATCCCTCACTTGTAGATCCGCTATCCCTTTCTGAAAATCTCCATCAATTCCAGGATTCCATCGTCGAGGAACCATAGAAACCCTAGTTTGTCGCCATCGCCATCGCCGCTCTCGTTTTATTTCACTCTTTTTGAAACCTATGATAACACATATAGGATATATATAATAGTGATTAGGGGTGGACGTTCGGATTCGTTTTCGGATCTTTTTGGGATTTCGTGTTCAGTTCAGATCTTTGAAGATTTGGTTCTGATTTGGATAACCAATTTAAATAGGTTTGGTTTAAATATTTGGATAGAGAATTAATAATTATTTAAGTATTTTTAGAGTTTTGAGTATTTTTTTAACTATTTAAGATATTTACGTTTAATTATTTGTATATATTTTCAAGCATTTATGCGAACTTAAAAGTATCATATATATAAGTATATAAATCTATTTTGGATACCCAAAATAATTCGGTTCGGTTCGGATTAGGTTTCAATTATTCAAATACCAAAATTTTGAATAATTCAGATATTTAATTAATTCTGGTTCGAATTTAGTACTACTTATTCGGATTAAGATCGGTTTGAATCTTCGAATTCAAGTTTTTTACTCAACCCTAAATAGTGATATAAGAAGCAAATATCATCATATTTTTTTTAAAAAAATAGATCCGCACGGGCGTGCGGGTCAAAATCTAGTCTATACTATTAAAGCAGGATCCTATTGTCATAATTACCTTAGGGGCATGTTTCCTTCACTAACATTGCATGTTTCATTAAGGACAATTAAGTAATATTAATAACAAATCTATATTGGGTCATTATTTTTGGATCCAGCCCAAATCAAATATCTCTTGGGCCATTTGGGCCTATTAAAAAATCAGATTCAATTCTCACTTTTCTTTTCCTTTAGGTCATTGAGTCCAAGTTCAAATAATTTTTTTTCAACTATTTTTAATTATTATTTTTTTCTTTTCTTAATATAATTTAAGCATTCATAAAAATAATTGAATTTTTTTATTGAAAAGTATAAATCTTTATTAAAAGTATATAATTTTTTAATTAAAATATTAACCCCATAGTAAAATTAATTTATCAGAGTTATACCAACTTAATTCATTAAAAATAAAGTTTAATTTTTTTAACATAAATACTCATTTAAAATGAAATACGATAAATAAAGATAAAATTTATAAGTCTTTTATAAAATAAAACACAAATATATGAAAATGTGACATTTACTAAATATTTGTCAATTGAAAAAAAAAACAAAAATAAACCCGCGCTTTGAAAGCGCGGGTCAAAATCTAGTTATATATTAAAAGAGAAGTCACAACCTTGATTCATGTGTGATTTTTTTAAAAATGGACCTAATGGATTTGTTACTAGAAAATCATGTTACATTTAATTTATAATCTTATCATTTAAATTTTAGGCCTACTAGAAATTTTTATTGGGCTATCAATAATTGAATTTAAACAATAGATAATCCATTAAATTTATATATATATATATATATATTATAAATTAAATAGATATAATTTAATATTGTAATACTATACCTCCATATGTTAATTATTTAAATATTTGTCGATGTTAACTTTTAAAATTATAAAGATTTTTTTAAATAAAAAAAATTATATTATCTAATAATGATTAATCTTTACTACCTTAAAACAATGAAAACAAATTTTAAATTATAGAGTTTATTTTCAAAATTAAACAAAAACTAATTATTTAATTATTTACTCGGTAATATAAATCTACGAAGCGAAAATTTTAATTTTTTAAAAACTTTCTAAATTTGTGAAATCTTACAATATTTTTGAATATGACAAAAAAATAATATTTTACTAATCCTTATAGATATAGTTACGATTTTAATAATGAAATAATAATCCGAAAATATATATATAGAAGAAGATACAAATACATGTGAAAGTTTGAAACAATCTATTTAACGAAAAAAATATACCGTAAACTTATTATGTTTTAAAAATTGATAGACACATATATATTATAATATATACCAATTTAGAATTGAAAACAAAATATTTATATAAAAATAAATGAAAACAAAAACCCGCGCGGTTGCGCGGGTCGAAATCTAGTTATAATTAAGTTATGTAAAATTTAATAAATTTTCTTAGGATGGTCTAAATAAAAAAAATCATACATGAAAAAAATCATGACTTTTGTTTTGATATAAAATATTATTAAAAGTATTTTATATAATTATTAATATTCTTACAATCAAAAATAAACTAAAATTTAGTTTCTAATTATACTTTGTTATAATTAAAAATTTAACAAACAAATTTCGAAAATATATTTTAAAAAGATTCTAAAAGATATTTGAAATATTTTGTTAGATATTTCTTTAAGATATTTATGAGTATTTTAAATAAAAATAAAATTATTAAAAGATATTATAATTAAGTTATGTAAAATTTAATAAATTTTCTTAGATTGATCCAAATAAAAAAATCATACATGAAAGAAGTCATGACTTTTGTTTTAATATATAACATGATAATATAATCATTTTTGGGCCAAGATAATTATTGTTCAACATCAACTTGCTACGTAAAATTTAATAAATTTTCTAAGAATGATCCAAATAAAAAAATCATATATGAAACAAGTCATGAATTCTGTTTTAATATATTGGTTTTTTTTTAAATCAGAACTAAACTAAAATTTAGTTTCTAATTATACTTTGTGATAATTAAACATTTAATTAACAAATTTCAAAAATATATTTAAAAAAGATCCTAAAAGATATTTGAGAGATTTTGTTAGACATTTCTTTAAGATATTTATTAGTATTTCAAATAGGAATAAAGATATTAAAAGTTATTATAATTAAGTTAAATTTAATAATTTTCTTAGGATGGTTCAAATAAAAAAATCATACATGAAAGAAGTCATGACTTCTGTTTTCATACAAAATATTATTAAAATTATTTTATATAATTATTAATTTGTTACAATAAAAAAAACTAAAATTTAGTTTCTAACTATACTTTGTGATAGTTAAAAATTTAATTAAAAAAATTCGAAAATATATTTTAAAAGATATTTGAAAGATTTTGTTAGACATTTCTTTAAAATATTTATTAGTATTTCAATAAAAATAAAGATATTAAAAGATATTATAATTAATTTATGTAAAATTTAATAAATTTTCTTAGGATGGTCCAAATAAAAAAAATCATACATGAAAAAAATCATGAGTTTTGTTTTGATATAAAATATTATTAAAAGTATTTTATATAATTATTAATTTTTTTACAATCAAAACTAAACTAAAACTTAGTTTCTAATTATACTTTGTGATAATTAAAATTTTAATTAACAAATTTCGAAAATATATTTTAAAAAGATTCTAAAAGATATTTGAAAGATTTTGTTAGATATTTCTTTAAGATATTTATGAGTATTTTAAATAAAAATAAATTTTTTAAAAGATATTATAATTAAGTTATGTAAAATTTAATAATTTTTCTTAGGATGTTCCAAATAAAAAAATCATATATGAAAGAAGTTATGACTTCTGTTTTAATATATAAGATAATAATATAATCATTTTTGATCCTAGATAATTATTGTTCAACATCAACTTGCTACGTAAAATTTAATAAATTTTCTAAGGATGGTCCAAATAAAAATAATCATACATGAAACAAGTCACGACTTCTGTTTTAATATATTAAATTCTTGAAGAAATTTTGTAAAATGTGGGTCTGAATCAAAATAGTAAGTGCCCAAAATTCATGTGCGTGATGTGAAAGACATTAAAAAAACTCTGGTTTCATATGATCATAATAAGAATAATGTCATGTAAGAAAACAATAGAGGAGTAAGCTTACACAAACAACTCAGTTGCCCGGAAAATCCTGCCTTTTGCTTATACTGATTTCGTTGGAAGGAAGATTTTTTTGTTCTTCAGTAAATAAATATCTAGTTCAAAAAGGATAAGAAAACAAATAAATAACCAGAATTCCCAGAACCTGTCATTTCATTGTTTTACTTTAATGACCTTAAAATAAGGAAAACATTCTAAAATAAAAAGATATATTTTTTTTTACTCATCAACAACTTCATATTAACCAAATTTGGGAGTACATGATTTCACCACAATGGATTCAACCACACTTACAAATAAAGTACTCTAGTATCACTTAGCATCACTAGATTGGATTCTAAGATACCTGAAATCAGACTTTGTTGTAATTCCGACCCATGAGAACAAACTCTTTCTAAGACCCAGAAAGAACTGTCTCTTAACCACACCTAGATTGACCACAATGAGCGAAAGCAATGAAACCTGAGATACTTAACGCTAATCACAATTCCAATCAAAACTCGAGCTTTTATCTCCAAAGAATACGAGTGCCGCACACGGACAAAAGCATCAACACCGGACTGTGAATTTTGTGACTTGCTTCAGCTCCAACAGGACCAGTTCCTCGCTCCTATAGCCTGAAAGACGAAATGACTCCGTACTGATAAAGTCGGGCCTTGACGACAGGAGCATGACCAGAACAGTAACTCATAACGTCTAAGGGTGTATGTGACTCATACCACCGGAGGAAGGACCACCGGTGCTGGGATATAGAGTCTCACCGCGTACCAAAGCAAGGCGCACATCACCGGTTGACAACTCCGAGACCGTGGAACCTTACGACGCGCCGAATCCGAGAACCAGAGAACGAAACCTTTGCCGTCGAGACTTCGCACCACTCCTCCGTTCATGACACCGCCGCACACGAGGGTAGATCAGTGGTGTAGGAGGTGACCCACTGAGTCACGCGCCGCCGCTGTGTAAGGAGCACCAGAGATCTGAAAAATGGAAAAACCAGATCTCGAGTCCAGATCCAGCCCTAAAAGCCGACATTTCCTCCTTCTGCCACTCTGTAGTCTCGCCGCTCCTCCAAAACTGCCACTAAGACCAACTTCGACCACGAAGGCTCCGGCATGGACTCGACAGCTTCAGAGCAACTTGCATATCCACTCAGAGGAAGCAGGTGAAGAGAAATAAAAATATATTTAGTAGTAAGAAGTGTCCACAGTATAATAAAAATTCAAAAGGTGATCATGAGTGTAGAATACTCTAAAAGAAATTTGGAGTTTTCCTTTAACTTTAAAATAAAAAAAAACTAGATTTTAACTTGCGGTATGCATGAATTTATATACATTTATATTCGTGTTTTATGATCTTAAATTAACATTTCATGATTTAAAGGTATTTTATAAATCTTGAGGTAAAATTTCGTTGTTTTTGGGTAAATAAGAGCATTTAGATGAGTTACTTGTAAATTAAGAATTCATGATTCAATGGTATTTTATAAGTTTTGCTATTTTGAATAAATTAGATTAAGTTATGTTTGGTTAGATATTATGGTATAATTGCAATATACCCCACATAATTAAGATATGGTGGAAATGTTTTTTCTTTTTTTTTTGTTCAGATTTTATTGAAACAACTGATTACTGTGTTTTATATTATTAAAATATGTTCAGCAAATAATTTTAGTGTTAAGCAGATGTTAGAAATATATTGTTTGTGTACGAAACAAAAGAACGCTACCTTGTCATATTATTATTCGGGAGTTTTTTAAATTTCTGTTTTTGTTAAGATTGTTAACTTGATGTTAGGAAAATGTTTGAGATAATATTGTATAACCAAATTATAAAGAATATTAACTTTAATTAATTTCTAATCCTACTATATAAAAGGGACTAAATTTAAGGCTTTTGAGACTATCCACCTCAGCCAAAATATTCTCATCTAAAAAGAATTAAAAATAAATATCATTTAGAAAATAATTAACTAACATACAACTTTTGATATTTCTAGAAATTTCAAATTTGTAACTGCTAATTTATTAATAGAATCATATATCTATATTGAATTATGTTATATTTTAATAGTTAGACTTTAAGGATAAATAAATTATTAATTTATAATATATATAATTTATAACATTATATTGTAGTTATAAATAAAGAGAAAATAACCGGGAAGGATGAAGAAGCTCATGTAAAATTATGTAATTAAAATGGTAAAATGGTGAGTATGATGAGGTGAATCTAAGAAAATTTGTTGTACAAATTATGGTGTTTTATTCGTCCACTATAATGATTTAAAATAAAATATATATTCACATAAATAAGTCAATATTTGTTGTTTTTTTTTTGGTAAGATGTTAAGATTATTATTTTCTAAAAGGTTACACTGTTGTTTTTAAACAACTTATTACAGCAAGGAAACAAAAACAACCAACAACAACTCAAGGTAAAAAAAGCCTTAAGGAAGTCTTATACAAGAAATATAAAAAGAAGTAGAGAAGATGAGAAAGAAGAACTTACCGGGTAAGAGAGGAGACGGTCATGCATCATACGGTCGAAAGAGGCAAGGATGACTGATGAAGGTGAGGAGACATGACTGAAAGTAGAGCTTGATGACTGGAGTAGCATGTGCATCTACGTTGACGCGAGGTTGATTGATCTAGGCTGCAACAGAGTGTAGATCAGCCGGAGGAGAAATCCAAACTTCAGCAGCAAAAGGCTCCCATATCAAGCGAGAGAAAGAGCACTCAAAGAAGAGATGATGGTGAGTCTCTATTTCCAGATTACAAAGGACGCACGTTCCTGAGACTTTTAATCCCCAACGCCTCAAGCGATCCTTGGTTGGCAGTCTTCTCCGCAAAGCCAGCCATGATATAAACGCATTACGTGGAATATGTTCCTTGAACCAAATATTCTTGTGCCAATATGTATTGTTGATAGTGTTTATATTCTTTTCTGACATTAGTATCCATATTTTTTGATAAACTGATCCAAAGAGATTAGTTTGTGGAGCTAACCAAACGAGGATTATAGTGTTTACTTTGGAAAAAGTAATAGGTTGAATGATAGATGGCGTGCGTGCCTTTTCACATGGAAATCTGCACATATATTAAAATTATAAGTTTTGAATCATAGAGAAAATATAGTGTATATGACTGAAGTTGGTACATTCCGAAACTAAAGATGGCTGAAATTCTTCTTTGTCAAAATGCATAGATGTGAATCTTATATGAATAGAGTTTTACATTGCTTATAGCACTGTAATAAACTCCGTGTGTAAAGGGGAAAAAATGTTATATAAGTGAAAACAAAAATTATGATTTTTTTCTTGTGCCTATAGGCTCTTCGCAATTTGAAGAAGAAAGAACATATTGTGTAAAAATCTTTGGCTCGGTCAAATTTTATCCGGTTGTTTACAAAACTGTTGTTATCTGATTCATGTAATTTTTCAGTGTTGATTTAAAAGCCAAAAAAACCTATCTATACTGACTTTTTTATATTTTTTATGTGATTTGAATTTAAAAAGAGATAAAACTTTCGATAAGTTATGTAAACTCAGAACAAGTATTTAGCTTTAGAAAGCATTTACATGTTTCAAACTTATAATATATACATATATAATGTTTAAAATTATGCATATAAAACCTGTGTAAAATGTGTCTGAATATGTTTCTCTTCTTTAATGTGTTAATCGTACTATATATAATATTATTTTAAAATTTCAAAAAGTTTATGTCACTATCACATACAAAAAACCATCAATAAAACATATAATTCTCCATCTTCAACAAAAAAATGAAAAATTATTAACATATAAATTTAAATTAAGAAAAACTAACATTGGAAAAACGAAAAAAATTAACAAATAATATTATAAATAAAATAAATTTATAAGACATAATCCGCGCGAAGCGCGGAAAAAATCTCTAGTGAATGATAAATAGGTCAAAAACTTAAATGACAACTTGTTAAATATATAAAAAAATAGGATTCTATTTTAACAGATTAAATAGATTAGTTTGTATTTTTTTTTTTCATATTGCAACCTTCTCAGTTTTAAGATAAAATTTTAATTATTTGGTGTCCTTGTGTGCCAAAAAAAATTGTTACTATTGTTTGATATTTTTTACTAATAAACAAGTAATAAAGCCAATTTCTAATTTGTTACTCTTTAGATATTTAGTGAGAAGCTAGCAATAAACTTGATCTTCGCTTTCTAATTACAAAACTAATATTTTTGTAAACTTAATCACAAAACTAATATAAAGAGTATAAACAATTGTTCACATTTTATAAATGACAGAGTGATTAGAGGGTTGAAACAAGCTTGGACGACAGGGGAAATGCAAACTACACCATCACTTCCGCCGGAATATTCCTTTGTACTTATATGTAAATGTTTTCTGTACTATGTAGTGGACCGAGCGAATAAACCGAGAATTAGATATTTATCTCCCCCGGTTTAGTATAAAACCGGTTAAGATCAAAATATCTCATCTTCTTCCAAAAAAAACACAAGATAACAGAACTGCCACCAAAGCTCCATTTTCATCCCCACACACAGCAGAAGAAGACTGAGGAATGTGGAGGAGACTGAGCTAAAACCCCCCAAATTCGAAAAATGATCGTAACCCTAAACCCTAAGATTCTCCACTTCTCCAAACTCAATCCCCAATCTCCTCGCCCTCGTCCCTCTCCACGCTTCCACAGAACCACCAATTGCAAGCTTCAGAATCCTCAAGATGGGAACAAGACCGGAAGCATCACCAAAACCATCTCCCTCTCCGATTCCGCCCCGCCGGTTACGGAATCGAGTTCCGTGAAAGGAGGTGGTAACGGCGGCGGCGGAGGAGGAGGAGGAGGAGGAGGGTTTCTGAAGAGGCTACCGAGAAAGGTGTTGTCAGTTTTGTCTAATCTCCCTCTAGCGATCACAGAGATGTCCACCATTGCTGCTCTCATGGCTCTCGGTAAGCTCTAATGTTATAAGGGTTTGTTGCATTATCATGGAAACTGATGAAAGTTTCATCCTTTTAGGCACTGTGATTGAGCAAGGCGAAACGCCTGAGTTCTATTTCGAAAAGTATCCAGAGGATAGTCCTGTCTTGGGGTTCTTCACTTGGAGATGGATCTTCGCTCTTGGGTTCGATCATATGTACTCTGCTCCTATTTTCCTTGGGATGTTGGCTCTCTTGGCAGCTTCTCTTATGGCTTGTACTTATACCACTCAGATTCCTCTTGTTAAGGTTGCAAGAAGGTTTGTGTTTTTTTTTAATCCAGAGCTCTTTTTTTTTGTTTATTGCTTAGTAGAGATTTGCTAAGGGAGACACATGAACTTTCAGATGGAGTTTTATGAAGTCTGATGAGTCTATCAAGAAGCAGGATTTTGCAGAGTCTCTTCCAAGAGCTTCTATTCAAGACTTGGGTGTCATTTTGATGGGTGATGGTTATGAGGTTAGGGCCCTAGTGTATAGATAGTGTTATAGTAGTAGTCAATGTTTAAGAAATCGCTAGGCGGTGGTTAGGCGCCTTATAGAGATTATTGTTTAGACGGGTGACTAGATTATTGAAAATTTTGTGTTTGCATTGATTTCTCAGTTTGTTTGTTTGTTTTTTTTGTTTGTTTGTTTGTTTGTTTGTGTAGGTGTTTATGAAGGGTCCGTCATTGTATGCTTTCAAGGGTTTGGCTGGTAGGTTTGCGCCTATTGGAGTACATATAGCAATGATTCTGATCATGGTTGGTGGAACACTTAGTGCCACCGGGAGCTTTAGAGGCTCCGTCACTGTTCCTCAAGGGCTTAATTTTGTCATGGGAGATGTCTTAGCTCCTATTGGGTTTCTCTCTGTTCCAACGGATTCTTTTAATACCGAAGTTCATGTTAACCGGTTCACCATGGATTATTACGATAGTGGAGAGGTGAATACTGTTTTGTTCTGCTTTTCTCTAATCTCTGACTATTATGTCTTGTGACCATTCACAGTTAAGTATTCATTGAATTATTGTAGGTATCGCAGTTTCATTCTGATCTTTCACTACGTGACCTTAATGGGAAAGAGGTTGTGAGAAAGACGATTAGTGTCAATGATCCGTTGAGATACGGTGGGGTCACTATATACCAGACAGATTGGAGTTTCTCGGCTTTGCAGGTGAGTAAAGATGGTGAAGGACCATTCAACTTGGCTATGGCACCTATTAAGATCAATGGAGACAAGAAGTTATATGGGACCTTCTTACCAGTTGGTGATACTAATGCTCCCAATGTCAAAGGAATGTAAGAACCCTCTCTTTACAACTAAACCAGTACAAGAGATGGAGTTACATTGTCGTTTCTTGTATATGCCTTAACTTTGCTCCACTTGAGTTGTTTGTTGCAGATCGATGCTTGCTAGGGATCTACAATCGATTGTTGTGTATGATTTGGAAGGAAAATTCGCAGGAATAAGGAGACCAAACTCCAAGCTTCCCATTGAGATCGATGGTATGAAGATTGTGATTGAGGATGCAATAGGAAGCACTGGTCTTGAGTTGAAGGTACAACGCTTGGGTGAAAGTTTATCGACACAAAAAATAGAAATATAACATGTTTGTGTTCTTCTTTATCAGACTGACCCAGGAGTACCAGTGGTGTATGCTGGTTTTGGTGCTCTAATGCTCACAACCTGTATCAGTTACTTATCCCATTCACAGGTAACAGTAACAATATCTATCAAACATCTTGTTTTATACCATTTTGTTCCATTGGCATTTATTTAAGTACAACCTCTTATGTTGTTTTACGTGAAACATGATTTGAAGATATGGGCACTACAAAACGGAACAACATTGGTGGTGGGGGGAAGAACCAACAGAGCCAAGAACGAGTTCCCTGATGACATGAATCGTTTGCTGGATCAAGTTCCCGAGCTAATTAAGACTTCAGTTGATTAGTCTGAAGACAGACCAGTAAAGCTGTACAGAAAGGTATATAATTTTCAAGGAACACACTTGAGACTTGAGAGAGCATTCTACACATGTTTCTACTGATTATATGGGAAGAGAGAGAGAGAAGCTATTGAAACTTCAGAATTGATTTGCTTGTAAATTTTGTTGAAGGTTACTGATTCTACACAGTAAAGTTAGAATATATAGGGTGGATACTATCTGTTATTTCATTTGTGGGTAAAGTTTTTTGTTCGTCAAAGTATATGATCTCTCTAACACAGTTTCTGAAGCCTAATGATCAACTTCATCATTAGGATCAAATGCATGATCAGTTGATTGCGTCTGTCTAATGATTTTGCTTATAAAGAGAAGTCAATATCTTCTCTCATGGATCCATCATTGGTTGCTGCACCAGCACAAACAATCAGACCGTTCTACATCTGGTCTTAGAATTAGATCATCAACAACAGAGATTGCAACTAAATTTCATAGACATGAGCAAATCACAACAAGAAGTGGTATCATCCATCCTCAGGAACATCAAGTTACATTCCATTTGCCAGAAATGCCTCCTGAATCTGAAGCTTTGAACAATCTGTTGAAAAGCAATGGCTTACATGAAAATCTAGCCAAAATATATATCTCAAACGCAAAACTGACAAAAACGGTTCAAGTCGTAAGAATTCAATAGCTAGAGGGAGAAGACAGTAACATAAGGTAGAGATGAATTGGTTCTCCATCACTGTTATTTATCGCAACCTCAGTGGTATATCATCAATTAACATATCAAAATGTTTTCAGGATTTTCAAATCCCCCAGAGGCAACTTCACAAACTCTGAAGGTGGTTTTGTTTCCGTTTGAAGATAAAGTAAGAGTTGGCGAGGATGAATGAATGAGGGAGACTGTGCAACTGAAGATGCGATCAGAACGCTGTCGTATAGAAACTGAAATGTATTTTAGCTAGTAAAGTCCCACATCGGGGAAAACAAACGTTTGCTTGTTGTATATATAAGTATAGCTCACTCACACTGTACGTCGAGCTTGGTAACGCGGGCTTGTAATCCAAGTAGAGACGATAAGGTGATGGGACATTGGGCCGATCTCTTTGGGCCGGACTCGGTTACGGCTATCTACTGGCCTGCCCGTTCCAAGTCGGGAGTTGAGTGTTCGGACTCGAGCGAAAGCTTGTGGTTCGGACACTCTTAGAGCGGAGGAGACTGCGTGAGGCTGGTTTCACAGAGCAGCGTCCACCTCCCGCTTTCGACGGTGGAAGGATTACGGGCCGGTGCCTCCCAAGCCCACTATGACCCAATAAGCCGGCTCCAATTGGACCATCACTTTTTAATTTTTTTCACCACAAACTGGGCCAAAAGATCCATTACCAAAAAACCCTTAGACGAATCGTTTTCACTGTTCATCTTCTCTCCGATCTGACACAAACTGTTGTTGTAGGAGAAGTTAGATCCTTCGAGGCCGTTGAGCAAGAATAAGCATTGGGTTGTTGCTGAGATCATCAAGAAAGCTCGCATCTATTCTCCTCAAGCCGCTGCTATTGCTGCTTCTGCATCAACTTCCTCGGCCTCCATTGCGGACTCTACTGCTCCATCCTCTACCTCTTAAGGTGATTGATTACTCCTTTGCTCTTGCGGTTAATTGTTTAGTAATCTCTGCTACTGGATTTGCCTTAGAGGAATGATATAATGCTGAGCTGGTTTCAACTTGGATGCTAGTTTTGTCTTGTCTTTATGTCTCTTTTTAGACATTTTGTGGATCTTAGTGGGGCTTAAACATTGTTGTATGACAATAGTCATCTTGTTATTGGATTCTTTAATCATTTTATCACTTAGCAATATGTAATTGGATTGAACTTTATTGGCTATTTTATATTTACTCTATCTTCCGTTTTCCTCTTGCTGCAGTTTTGTTAGGAGTCTGCATGCATCGAGAAGGGAGATGTGTCGCTTGGATACTGGATTTCATGAAATGCTAACGAAGATGGCTTTGTTCCGATCAACATATTCGATCAAACTTGATGTTTCAGGATGGTGTTTGTTTTTCCTGGGATAATGTAGTGAAAATGTTATGAATAGGAGTATTAGTAAACTCTCAGTTGGTGGTGAGCTTTTGATGTCCTGTTACGTCATTTTCGTAACATATGTGCATGAATGAAACAATGAGTGAACCTTCTTGATGATGGAGAATGCTTCTTTGTTATACAAAAATCAGCTTTTTCACTCTCAGATATTGGTATATCTATATCAACTGTCATCAATACAAAAATTGAGTTCTATTGACATTTTTGTTTCTTGCTACCTATCTATTTTGTTTAGTCGTCTTTGTCATCTAATCATTTTTTAGATCAGAGAGATGGAAGTAGCCAGAGGTTGAAGAGAGAAGAAGAAAGAGACAAGAACCAAGTCAAGAAAGCTAATGTGGCTGCAAACTGGTATCTGTTGCATATCGTTGGAGGGCAAACTGATTCGTCTGATCGCAAAAGATCCACAACACTGGCTGCTGATGAAGCTGAAGCCAACGCTAGAACAGACACCACCTTCAAACACACAAAAAATAGTCAAAGATCATATCAAAATATTGGAGGTTCCTTTCTCAGTAAGCGTTAGAAAATGTAACTGCGTTACCCAATCACCAATTGAGATGGCGAGAAGGATTCGTGGCTTTTGAAATGGTTGGTTGAGAAGAACGCAATAGATATCCACCATTGCTAGTGTCAAGTTCCATGGTATAGCCAAAGCCATGATCGTCACCAAGTAGCTGAAGATTAAAGTTATTAGGGTTCGTTCATGATATGTAATCTGGAGTTGGGATCTATGTACATTACCAGAAAGCTGTGAATTGGTAGAAACGAACACCGATGGTCATGAAGAGAAGAGCACCAAATGCTAAAAATGTTTGACCTAATCTCAAGGAGAGGCTTGCACTTGTGCCAACAGAACCAGGAACCTCCACCATCACCAGCTTTGCTTGACTAGCACGTAAGTTAGCACTTGTCTAAAAACTTTTGAGATGGAGTGTTCTATTTAGATCATCTGGGTTTTTAATATTTTCGAGTGGAATCAAAGATATGAAGATCATGATCATGACGAAGAAGAAGGGAGGATTAAAAGAAGGACAAGTTGATGAGAGTTTCTGGTTCGCACGTTTGGTTGTAAGAGTTACGAATGGTGGAAAAGAGAAGACTGTTCATGTTGAGGAGAGTTGTGGTCTGTATTCATCAGACAAAGCTGAGCAAATGTCGGAGCAAACACTATTATTCCTTTCTTTCTTCATTTCCCAACCCCTCCCTTTATTTTATTCTCTACTTGATGTTTTTCCATTTAATACAAAAAGTTGACTGGTTTTAGAAATTAGAAGACATTTCAGAATATCATTACCGGATAATTTTGTTCTCCTATAGTATTTCATAATAATAATAATATATTTTAGTTGAAAGATAGATATAGTTCAAATTATATAACACATTTAATTTCAAGAAATTAAAGAAAAAAACCCATAACTGTTATCTACTAATAAAAATTTTGCCCTAAAGATAGAGATGTTAGATTCGAATCCCAACTATGGATAAAAGATTTAGCAACCGATTATTATCCAGAACCCATGAAAATTACGGATTTTGGTATAAAACTTCTTGCAATTAGAAAATAAGTGATAGAAGAATCTGACAATTTTTACAAACTGTTTTCTTTTTATTTTTTGATTTTCAATTTTATAAAAATTTCCAATAAATAATTATGTGTATTTGAAGAAGACTTTTAAAACTAAAATAAAGTAGAAACCTAAAAAACAATTTTCTTTTGAAATTTTATCAAAAAATGAAATTTACTTGCTCATTTTCTGTAACTATAATTATAGATAGGGATGAACATATAAACTGCATCGGTTAAAAATTTGCAACCTTCTAGATTTTAACCAGAGACCTCGCCCCCATCACACCTATGGTCTAACCAATAAGAAAAGAATCAATAGATTCTTTTTCGGAAGCGATACATCTTTTCCGACAACATACAACTCTTCGTTATACTGCGTTCTCCAAGTGTTCTTGTTCGTGAAATCAAAGTATATGATAAAGTAGCAGGAAAACATGAAAACAAAGGTATCATTTCAAAAAATTTTGCCTAGATAGGATATAACTCCTATGTTCGAAGCCAGATGTTGTCTAATTAGACTACGAATGTCTGGAAGAGTTCTATTACTATTTCGTGAGAATTACTTGTTACTTGCATGTATTTGCTACTTGGTCCGTATTGATCCATAAAGTTGAGTACTTGGTCTGATTAGATCGAATATCAAGTAAACTGTTTAAATTACTCACAAGTATAACACAAATCATCACAATACTAAAAGCCACATATACTGAATTTCTAGGCTGCCACATCACCAAAAATAATCAACCAATCATAACATTTTATTTTTGAGTCTGGGCGGTGTGTTTAAAGTGGATTTGGTGTGTGGGCTTTGTTTGTTTACGTTTGGACTTCATTTTTTATTGAACTAAACCCAGAAACTAATCTACGACGCAGAGATGCCGAGACTCTTCTCCTCTACCACTTCGTCTTCTCTCCAGTGAAACAATTTCGACTGAATTCTAATCCATCCATCAATACTCTACAATCAATTACATCTCCTTCTTTTACTCCTTCTTCTTACTTCCGTGGTGTCAAACTCAGAGCAGGAACCATCAACACAGCCAATATCAAAGCTTGAGTTTGATTTTGAGAGAAAGAAGTTGAACAAAGATGATGTCAGAGAATTAATCTACCGAGAGGTAACTCAAAAAAAAAAAAAGATTTTGACCCTGTCTTATTGTCCTCTGGTTCTCTTCATTGATCTAACTATCGCTTATCTCTGGAAAAAAACACTAGATATTCCTCAGATGCTGGAGGAATACAAGCACGATGGTGATCAGCTTAGCTTCATGTACCCTAGGTTAGCTAATTAAACAACTCATGAACTATTATTCCCTGAAACAGAATGAAACCGAGAAATCTTCTGTTGTTTATGCAGTGGGGTTGATCGATTCAAGAGGCAGTTTGCTCACCTTGAAGAGAATCAAGGTAAACCAGGGGCAGGAGCAGGAGGAGGAGGAAGTACTGCAATGCATAGACACCATGCTTCCTTGCCAAGATAATGTCTTTTCACAGAATCTCTTGCTTTGCTCTCTCTTTCTCTGAAAGCATTGGGCTTCTCTGTGATTGTGTCTTGCAGAGAGAGAGAGTTTCTGCTCAGAGTGGTCAACAGCTGCTGTGGCTTCAACTTTGGAATCTGAGGAACCAGACAATGGAGAAGGTTACAGTGCTTGTAGCCTCATGAAGAGTTCGAGCATCAGCGGTTCTAAATGCATTGGTGTCCAATCTAAAACCGACAAAGAGGTTAGTTGGAAAAAAAAACAGAGGATCTTCAAAGGAACATGAAGATGGAGTTTACTTACTGTTGTTTATGTTCTGTGTGTTGCAGGACACCATAGCTGAAGAAGGAGATGGTGAATCAGTGGCGGAGCTTACTGAAAGAGTTGCTTCTCTATGTGATTCTTAAAACGTTTTTTTTTTTTGGCGTTTGGTGAAAGTTTTCTGGTGAAAACACCCACCATGTTGCTGGTTACGGCCGTTAACGCAAAGACTCTCGGAGGTACAGTTTTCTATCTTTAATATAGGTTTATTACAGTTATATGTATCTGCATTTTGTGTTCTTTAATGGGTTTTTCTTGATACAATATGTACTCTGCTTGTAGGATTACTCTGCTTAGTTAATTATTTAGAAATCTATGATAATTACGATGATATAGTTTGAGGAACATATATGACAGGTAAGGATTACATCCGCATAGTGTAAATTAATATTGTGATCAACAAGTAATCTTTTTCATATTTTTACATGATTGTCAATGCATGAATTCGAAAGATTGTCATATTTTTCATATGCATGATGAACGTAGAAAGATACTTTCATTGAGGCTTCCTTTTTTAATATTCAGAGTATCTAATTCAATAAATAGGAAATATTCCTCCTAAAGCGTTTATGGTAAGAGTATCATTGAGGCTTCCGTTTTTCTTCTAGGATTTACATGTTCGTTATTTTCTAAAGCGTTTAAAAATATTAACAACTCTATAGCAGAGGCATCTGTTCAGAGCTCAAAACAAGCAAAGTATTTGCATCTGCCATAATGGAGACAAAAATCCATTTGATTTTTCCTAACTCTGTTCTGTAAATGTGTAAATGATTGTTTACTTTCTTAATCTTGCTTTGTTTTCTGTAAACTTCATTGATTAGAATTTTCACTTTAGAGTTACTTTCTGAAACGTGACCTCGGATGAATAGGTTCGTCTTAATCTTTCTTTGATGATACACAGAGACTTGAGAAGAAATTCTGATTTTGGTTTGTCATTTTTTTTTGATGATACACAGGGACCTGAGAAGGAAATCAGATTTTGGGAAAAATTGACAGTGAGATGAGACTAGGATTAAGATGGGAACAAATACGAGACTAGAATGGACCGGTGAATTTTTGAAATATTTTGAAGTAAGCCCACACGTTATAAAGAAGTGTTAGTATTTTAGGTTTTTGTGAACCTTCGGGTTTATACAATAAATACAAACACTTCGTCATCGTTGTAAAAGTGTACACTTGATGATTATAATATTTTTTCCCTTAAAATTGTACACTTCTCTGATGTCTTAATAAGTGATATTGGTTATGAACACTACAAGCAGCCTTCTCTTTTTTTCGGTAAAAACAAGCAGTTTTCTCTTATCAAGGAGAAATCACCTAATTATCGAGTTAGTAATAAAAATGTATGTTTTCTACGTGATATTCCGCTTTGTATAGTATCTATGTTTTTCAATCAATTCCAAATTGTCTTTTTAAACTACCATAAGAAGATTAGATGATCGAAAGGGTTGGGTTATGTATATATTGTGGCACACTAATTTCCATAACAATTAAGATTAGCGATAAGTTTTTGGCAATAAGTTTTTGCTGACCTTTGTATCTGCAATACTTCCAAAAAATATAGTAAATTTACCAAACTATATCAGTGTATGTATCTTCCAAATCAAAACAAAAATTGCATTGGTTAAATATTATTCAAAACATTTAAAACCAAAAGATTTAAACATTTTTTTTAAAAAAAGGTCCACAGAAATACAAAACAATATTCTTTAAGACGGCAGAAAATGTCTCAAGGTGGATTAAGAAACAAACTACCTATTTGATATATTATATTCAACTTAATTTTTGTTTATCATATCAAAACTTTTGACAATTTAAAAAATCTAATATAACATGTCTACATTTCTATGTTTAGTAACATATAGGGATAACTTTAACCTTTTAACATATATCCTAATCATATTATTGCAATCTCTATCGTAAAATACATATACAAGAAAAATAATTTTAAAAAATATACAGGAAATATGAGATATGACCTGATTTAACTTATTGAAGCTGTATTCATACATATATACTTGACAATACTTTGGTGTTACCGAAAAATATAATTGTAACACTGCTTCACGTAAATAAATCTAAAAAGAAGATGTTTAGGGGTTTGTTTTAACCCGGTGGTGTTTGCTGTTTGAAGGAGGAGCACATGATATAATTTATATTTGAAATTCAAAAGGTATATAGAATTTGAGAATTATCGTAGACATATTTTCTTACATTTTTTTTACAATTTATTTTTTCACAAGTGATGCCAAGAAAATTATGTGTAGATAATTAGTGAAAGGTTCATGTATCTAAATCTTAAACTCATTTTTGGCTATGAAGTTAGTTAGATCTTTCACCACTCTATGTTTTAGATAACAAACAAATACAAAGGCGCAAACTAAATTGTTTCCAAGTTACCATTAAACAAGTTTTGTATTTGATAGACATATAATTGTCTTTCGATCCATAAGATCTGAGTATTATAAAAATGTTATAGAAAATTAATCCGGGCGTAGCCCGGAAAAGGCCCTAGTACAATACTAAAAGTTGAATATGAACCTCATTTAGACTGTCCACATAGGATTGAAAAATCAACCATATGATTTTATTTTGCCACTTCACATTCTCTGTCGATATGGACCAAATGTTTTGGGCCTTTCAAATTTGTTTGTGACCCATTTAAAACATAAGTCAAGCTTTCTTCGTCAATCGCGTGTTCCGATGAAATAGATACACCCACGTTTTCTTCTTCCTCAATCGTCTCAGACGATTCTCCTCCATAGCGATCGTTTCCACTTTCTCCAAACCTCAGTTATCTACGTCAGCAACAATATTCAGACCAATAAAATACTCCTAAAACCCCACGTCATCAATCAGACTTCCCTAATAGACTAATTTTTTATTTCTTCTCCTTATACTAAACGTTTTTTTTCTTCTAATGATGGTCTTCTCATCTCCCACACCTTCCTCCATCTCTCATAATTATGTATTGATTCAATCCACAAACTCACTAACTATAGATCGATTCGATTGTTTGTTTCAATTTCGTCACCTCCACTTCAGTACGAAATACAATTTTCCGGTTTTAGAACCCAATTCAACTCGGGCGCAATCCTGGTAAGATGCATTTATTCATCTCCTTCTCTTCAGTGTATGGGGTTTTGTTTCCTTCATCTCCCAAATCAGAGAAAAATGAGTCGTACGATGGTGAACAAGGTTTTAAACGCTAACCAAATCAGAACCGGAGCTAAAAGCAAGAGATTTTTTGGTAAGCAAGAGACATATATGTTTTAAAACAAGTTTTTCCCGACTCATTATCTTTGATTATGTGTTATTACCGTAACTAATTTACAAATCGTTTTTTTTTTATGTGTCAGGTATGGCCTTGAAGATGACATTGCCTGCGAACAGCTACGGCTGCCCAAACTCGGAAGAAGTAAGTGTCAAAATATTTTGAACTTTAAATTCAACATCTGAAAGAGTGACATTAGACAGGTTTCTTTCGAGTTTCCGCATTCCTGATTTTGTAAAACTGGTGAGATGTTTTTCAGTTGATCATCTAAGGTATGGATACACAAACATGATGCAAAATAAAAGGCATAAGGTCTCTAAATTCTAGAAATTTAAATATGCATACCCACTTTACTTCTTCGTATGTTTTCGGTGAAAAGCTAACATGTATAATTCCTTGCCTTATGAGCACATGTATCTTAGTTTATGTGTGGTACATATTTCTACTTTGTTCCACTGGCACTATGGTTTCAAACTTCAACTGAGTTTACCATATCTCAAATCGTTTTGAAATCGGTGGAATCTATAGTTTACGTAAATCTACGATTTGTTTCCAGGTTTCATGTCCACTTACTTTTGATATGGTTTCAGAATGGATTTGTACAACTTAACTTAAGATATGTTATGTGTTTGAATTTTTTAATTGTAGGCATATATGTTGGTGACAAAAGACCTTAAGGCACCGAGATAGTACAACTTCATCGTAAGTATGGACACTAGAGTGATGGAGATGAAAGTAACTCCTCAAATATTTATTTCTTTGAATATACTAAGGCTGTGAAGTTACATGGGATCCAAATGTATCGGCTGGCCAGGTTATTTATCTATTTAGTGTCTTAGACCTAACTTTCTCTTTGCTCACCGTAGAAATCCGATCTTAGGAATCCAATATGTCCCAAGTAACCTTTTTTCCTTCCATTCTCCACAGATCTCTTCTTTTTTCTCCGACCAAAAAAGCTAACGTCAACCTTCATGTTAATATAACTTTTTCTTCACTTTAATTCTTCAAAGCACTCTTTATTTCAGTAACCCTCCAATGGCGACGACCCTTTCAATTCTCCCATCTCCACCATCTATATATGACTCGCCTCATTTAGAGTAACAGGACCCTTGACATAACCACTCGATGCACTTTCTCACAACTGAAATCATTTTAGAGGATATGAGCTACTGCATCAAGTGGAGCCTTTTATTAATCAGGTTTAAGATACAATTCTCTTTGTAGTCTGGTTTTTTGTTTATTTAATTTCCGAGATTTCTTTGTAGTTTATCCGTTCTTAGCTTAACAATAACTCACGGATGATGTGTTTAATTGAAATCTTATATTAGGTGTTAGCTTACGCACACCAGTCTTACAAAAGAAGTGATCAAATCACTTACCTTTCAAGTAATTTCAAAGCAAAAATAAAAATTGTAAGTGATTTCTTATGATGTATGTCAGTTGATTGAGAATCGTTCATGTCTTGGTGCGTGTTTTCTCTGTTATCTTCAAAGGGGATCTGATATAAAAACTGAGCATTTTGTTGTTGTGAGGTTTACTCGGTTAGATTAATATTTTGTTAGGCCATTGGAGAAACATTATTCAAGAGCATTTTTTTTTTCTCAAATGTTATCCATGTCCATAGCGCCAGTATCAAATGGTAAACAAAACTTCTAACATTTGCCAATCTTTGTTTCTGAAAATCCCGTCTATAGAATTTAGCTAAAGTGTTACACCACCCCTTCTAATAATAAAAATATTAAAAGCTGCTGAATGAACTTTTCAGGGCCCGTAAGTTTACTCTGAAACTGACACGCTGAGAAACCTAAAATCAAGACTTGCAAAGGGACTGATAATCAAGTGCACTAAATGCAATCTGAAAGGGGATGCCTTAGACTTGCGTTCAGAGCTTAGCCCTTGCCAAAATTGTATCAAGGCTGCTTTCCCCATCATTACTTTTCACAGAATTCCTGCTGAGCTTTGTTCTCTGGATAAGTCACTGGATAGTACAGAAGATCTTATTCTCTGTGGATAGGCACTCTCACTGAGTGAGAAGGTAACACTCAGAGTTGTAACCCAATTTTCATTTTGTCTGCGAGTCGTGATCCAATTAGAAAAGAGAAAAAATGTATAAATACTATATATGTGTTGGATTTTCTATTTGAAACTATGAGATGTGCATAAGTTTGGATCAGTAGTGATTAAAAATATTTTCATAAGAATCCAAATAAGTCAGATAAATGAGCATCTATCTTATTAAAACTCAAGTACAAAATTAGAGTGTTTGGAAACTTGAATAGAAATGGTTGGAAACATGGATTGTAGTCTTTTAAAAAAAAATTAATTTTGTTTGAAAACAAGGATAATAGTATTAAGAAAAAATGTAATGGGTTTATGTTATTAAGAAAAATTGAAAGTCCATCATATTATAAGAAACTATCTATGTGTGTCAGTTTTAAAATATACTAAAATGGGTCAATCTAATTGCCTAAAACTTTTTTTTTCAAACTAACCATAAAAAAAATTAAACTTTATATACATATTTCAAATCAAAATAATAATTCAAAGTTGATTTATATCAAAAATTGATTCAAAAATATACATATATATTCAAAAATGGATTTTTACTAAACTATTTTTCAATAACCATTATAAAAAAATGTTGTCAATATATATAAGAAAAATACAATACAAAGCCCAATTTGAAATAACAACTCAAATTATGGTTTTTATATTTCATATTAAGTTTTAAAATATAATATATGTAATTATTTATATGATGGTATGTATAAAATACTATTAATTATATGATTACTTATATGATGGTACGTATAAAATACGATTAATTATATGATGACAATATACGTATATAATAATGACTATGGGCTTTCGGGTACCCATACAAGCTTGGTTCTGATCGGTTTGTGTTTTGGGTTTTCGGGGTCAAAGATTTCAGTCCTATTAGGATGTTTCTAAATTTTGGTTTGAGTTCGATTCGGATTTTTGCGGATTTGACGGGTTTGGATAACCCATTTGAATTATTTTAAAAGTTTTAAATCATTATATATTTTAAATTTCTCAAAATTTATAAATAAAATAATATATTTGAATAACATATGTCAGAATACCTAAGCTTAACATATCAATTGGCTTGATTTAAAATTTTGGATATGGAATCAATAATTATTTTAAGTATTTTTGGTGATTTGAGTATACTTTAACTATTTCAGATATTTACTTTTGACTATCTACATATATTTTTAAGTATTTAAACCAATTTAAAGTATTTAAACCAAGTTAAAAGTATCATTCTTGATGTTTTATATACGTTAAATCTAAAAATAATTAATATATATAAGTATATAAATCTATTTTTAGATAAATTCGGGTACCCAAATACTTCAGTTCGGATCAGATTTGGTTCTCTAAATAACAAAATTTTGGATAATTCAAATATTTAATCAATTTATGTTCGGGTTTGGTACTATATTTTTGGATCGGTATTAGTTCTGTTCCTCAGATTCATTTTTCCAAATCATAATAATTACATGAAAAACAAATATCAACATATTTTTCAAAATATACACCCGCGCGGGCGCGCGGGTCAAAGTCTAGTTTAGATTATAACTATAGTTTAATTAACTTTTTATTCATTCGCATATTCATCATCCCATATATATTTTGTATCATCAACAACTTGAACTTTAAGTTTCAAGCATTTTAAACTCAAGGTACCGTTTATTTTTTTTTAATTAACCGTAATTTATATGTATTATATATGTTAAATGTAAATATATTTGTCCGAACCCGGGCGTAACCCGAAAAAGTCTCTAATATTTAAATAAAAACTACTTACTGTTGTATGGTTTGTTATTCGTTTTTTTTAATGAATAAAATATATTTTCTTAAATCATAGTAAAATATCTAGTTTATATTTTTATTTAGTCAAACATAAGTGATATATTTGTATGAACATTTTGGAGTTTTCTATTTTTTATATAAGAAAATAATGAGATATCTTTTATAAATAAAAAAAATTATTTAACTTTGAATTCTAATGAATTATCAAATAACTTACTATTAATTATTAACTAACTTGGAAATAATAAAGCAAGATAATTAATTTGCAAGTCCATCATTTTTAACGATTATTTGAAACTTCAAATACTCTGTCTTAACAAACCAAATCCAAGTCCAAAATTTTACTATTCTTAGAAGTCAAACCAAATGCTAAATATACCAAAAATTCCGAGTAATTGGTGTCCACCCCTGGATCTATGAGATGATATCCAATAGTGTTTTGAATGGTTAATACCGACAAATAGTTTAACTCCAAATTTTGTAAATAAAGTTTAATTATCTGACCAAGCAAATACCAGTTTTAGTTTCAAGTATCGAATCAGAGACCGACAAATTATACGTTGCTTCAAAATCTTTGTGATTGATTTAATTTAAAAGTAAATTATATTTAACATTATACATAAGATACTCTGATGAAAACCTACTACAGAGATGTTCTTGGAAATGTCCTGTTTTTACTAGTTTCACAAGTAAAACGCTTTTAATTTTTTGGGTCTGATAAGAAGAATGCAGCAGAAGAGAAGAAGATTCTGCAGATTCAAGACAATTTTGGGAAGAATTTGATAAGCATGTCGTTTGTAGAAAGCTTAAGATGATTTATAACGACCACGCTCATAGTACTCTTTCCAATAAATCAGAAGAGAAGAAAGGATATGAGAGATGAGAAACCAAAGTAACAAACGAATAGCAAAAGTACATCACTATAATAACTTTTATTTCTCACAGCTTGGTTATTTCAAGTCTAAAGAAAATTGCAAATACGCCAAAAACAATGTCTGTCTTCCATTGCCACACAGTGCATCTAAATATCAACCGCTTCAACACTGCACAAAGATGAAAGAAGATGTTATCTTTTTAGTAAGCTCAAGAGACAAAACATTTGAAATGTGCAGAGAAATGCTGAATCGATAACTTGGTGATCACACACATAATTATTTATATGAAAAAAACATTTCAGATGCACACTCTCTGCTTACTACTCATAAACAGAAGATTGCTCTATCATGTTCTGGATATTGAAACGTCAACATTTCTTAAAGAAGACTTTCACGCCAGCACAAAATGGGCCAAACTAGCTTGCACATGTAGTAAGTATATATATTCAATACTCAGCAATCTTAAATCTGCATGGGCTAATTTGGTATATATAAGACAACGTCATACCTATATATCAATATCAATGATGCATGAACAAGACTTATAAACAAAGCTAAGAACAGAGAAGTTATGATGCATTTAACAGGCTTGCCAAAAAAAAAGTACAAACTAGCTTGCCTAAGTATATATATATATAGTCAATACCTCAACAGTCCCTCACTCTCCATGGGACTAATTTGCTACAAATACATGATAGATTCACAATGAAAGTATTCTCATCTAAGTCATAAGCTGAAGCATATGATACTTTAATGATTAATCAGCACAATCACATGAACAAGCTGGTGAAACCTTAAGCTAAGAATAGCAAAGAGATAATAACCTAAAAGATCAATCATAAAATAAAAAATTGAAACTTTCAAACCCTAATTCAATTCAGATCAAAAGTTACATAATCTAGAAAGCAGAATCATATCAATTGAAGACACAATCGTCGAATCAAGTTTACCACTGACCTGAGAATCAGAGTCTTAGAAGTCGAGCTTAAGCTCCTCCTTGGAATCTGAGAAATACGAGAGGACGTACGGAACAGCACGGATGGCCACAACCCAGCCGCCGAACAGAGCAACATGGGTCCGTAGCTGCTTCAAAGCCACGGCTTTGTCTGGCTTCTCCATGAACATTCCAGAAAACATGACTGCTGTTTCTTCTTGTCTCTCTCTCTTCAGAAAACAAAGCTTTTCTAAGATTCTAAAACCCTAACCCTCGATCGATTTGCCGTCTCCTTTTATGTAGTAATAATAGATAGGTAGGCCGACTTGTGGTTATGGGCCCGTTAAGTGGGCTTTTTAGTCCAATCTGGGAGATGTGCGATTTGTTTTTTTTTTTCCTTTACGGTTTGTTCGAACCCGAATATATGGATTTGACTGGTTGGTACTGTAGAATTAACTTTTTAATTTAAAATTTAGTTTGATTGTGATTTTTTTTTTTTACTTTGCTATGACTTACTTCTAAAAATATCCAAAACTCGAAATAAAAACTTTAAAAGCCTGATTTTAGAACTAACATCTTTTCTTTTCTAATTCTTTTGCTCTAAACTAAATTTTAAAAACTAAAGAATGATTACTTTATAAATAACTTAAAAAAGATATAATAATTTTTCAAAACTTCTACAACCATTTCCAAACACACCTAAGTTTTTTTCAGCTCTATAAAATTGAGTTATTTCTGTGTCATTTGGTTTAGTTTTGTTCGAATTGCTTAATCGTAAGAGTTGAATCTATAATTGATAAACAAATCCGTTTAACATTTTTGAAGAAGTAGTTCTCAAGAGAAATTAATATCATAGTATATTAAAAATTATGAAATGATGTTTAAGTGATTGTGAACATAAATAATTTTATTTGTGTAGTTTAATATTTTTAATAATATTATTGACATGTAGAAATAATTTATATGTATTACCAACCACTAACAAAAAATAAATCATCAACCTAATTCTATTAATTTTATATATTTATAATTCTTATGAAAATAAAAAGATTATAAAATTTATATTTTTAAGATATTAGTTATCAGTGTATTTTTAAAAATACAAAACATAAAAGAAATTTGAAAATATGAAAATAAAATACATATTAAGTGTTTGAATTGTATTCATTAACCTTTAAGCCAGGGAAGCGAAAAACACAATGAACATAATGAAACAACTAATCCAAAAAGTTAAACTACTAAATTTGTTTTTCTATTATTATGATAAAATTTGTTATAACAGCATTAATGGGGGTGCTTAGAGGGGAGGGGGAGCTTAACAAAAAATTAATATAATAGTGGGTGGGATCTACACAAAAATTAAGCACATGTGCTTCTTCTGCCTATTTAAGCGTCGGTGTTAACTCTGTTTCGCGGGTTCTACTGATATGTGACGGTCCGCGATTGGTTCGTTTTTAATTTCTTTTTTTGAAATCAGAGAAGAAAAAAAAATTAAGCACCTCAAATAGAGTGCTAGGATTAATGGTGCTCTTAGTGACCAATTTTTTATTTGTTTATTATTAGATAAAATGGTTTAGTTTCGTTCAGATTGTTTAAACCGTTAGATTCGATCAAATTTTTTTCTCTGGGCGCTTAAACTTTCCTTTTTTTGAGTAACTCAGAAAAGGAAATTATTAACTCGAATTTCCTTTTTTCCGTGTCTGTGTTAGTCACCGACGTAACTGAACCCAAATCTACAAAAGACTCATATCTCTTCTCCTTAGCTCCACTTCCTTCTATTTTGCTCTCTTCCACTATTTTCTTTTACGTTTTTCTCCATTGCGATTCAAACCCTAAAATTTCTTTTCAGAGCGATTATTTCTCGAAACCCTAGAAAATCAACTCCGATTGAAAAGATGCAGTCAAACGAAGAATTCGTGAAGTTTCTTGGAGAAGGCGCTTACGGTTACGTTAACCTAGTCCGCTACACTAACCCCGACGACGGCTCTTCGTTTCTCTCCGCCGTCAAAAATTCTTACGACGCAGACTACGACACTCTCCAAAAAGAGTTAGAGATTCTTCTCAAACTCAGGGGATGTCCCAGGATCGTTACATGTTTCGGTCACTCTCTTCGTCAAGGTCTCAGCAATTACGGTAACAAAGTCCACAAGCTTCAACTCGAGTACGCTTCCGAAGGTAGTTTAAACGCTTTCATGGACCATTACGCCGACAGAAAGTTGCCGGAGCCGTTGGTAAAAGATTTCACGCGAATGATTCTCGAAGGTTTGGTCTCGATTCACGACCATGGTTATGTTCACTGCGACATCAAACCAGACAACTTACTTGTCTTCCCTTCGAGACAAGATTCGTTCGAGCTCAAGATTTCTGACTTCGGCAACACGTTAGAGGTGGGAGAGGTTCCTAAATTCTGGGAAAGCGAGTTCCCGTGGGTGGGGACTCCTATCTACATGCCGCCTGAGTCTGTCCGTGACGGCTTCGCCAACAAAGGAATAGATTTGTGGTCGGTGGGGTGTTTGGTACTGGAGATGTACACGGGCGTGATTCCTTGGGAAGGTGTTAATATCAATCTTCTAGCGACTCGTCTTCGTTGTGGTAAAGCTCCTGAGATCCCTGAGAGTTTGCCTTCTGATGCAAAGGCTTTTATTGAAACGTGTTTCTCAAGGAATCCTGAGGAGAGAGGAAGCGCGCGTGAGTTGTTGCTTCATCCCTTCTTGCCTCGTCCACAAGTTGAAGAAGAAGCAGAGGACAAGAAGACAAGTAACTCGTTTCTGTTGAAGCTGTTCAAGTTGAGAATCAGACGAACAAGTTCCAACAAGAAACCAACGGCGGATGTTGTTGCTGTTTCAGACAAAAAGCCTCTGAAGTTCAGGTTTTTCCCGACAAAGACCACACAGTTTAAGAGAACTCTGAACAAAGTCTTGAGGTTGAAGAAATCGACAGACTTCAATTTAGTGTCTGTCCATTAAGTTTTAGTCTGTAGTTATCTGATGATTAACTTTTGTCTGTAGCTTTCTGTTGATTAAGGTTTAGTAAGTACTTTCTCTTGATTAGTTTGTAGATCAAGATTTCATGTACCTATAGTCTCATGTTAACAAAGTAGTTCTTTTCTCAGCAAAATCTCAATCTTTTTTACTGTGGTTAGCACTCCAAAAACCATCTTCTTAACTCTAAGAATCCTAATACGCCTGAAAAGAGGACGTTAAATCTGAACAAGCTTTACAACCTAACAACACAGTTCCCTTATTCAAAAACTTATCTACTATATGGGTTGCTCTGTTGATATAGAGCCGTGGACGGTGAAGCAAGCTGTTTTTATCAAATGTTATTCAAACTGTTTTCTAAAAGTGGAAATAGATTTCGTTGCTCCTGAAAGCGTAGGGGTATGTCTTAGGCTATCAGAAGAGTTCCTGCGGCTACCAGAAGACCACAGATTCAACAAAGATTAGTACTTAGAGAACCATTATGACAAGTGAATCACTTGAGAATCATTGCCTTTCATTCTGAACAGCTACAGATGTAACTAGCGTTCCACAAGCTGTAATGTTAAGCCTGAGGCATTATCATTACAGCTTTAAACAGAACACATAGCTACTAAACTCCCATTAAAACAAAAGCATTACTAAACTAGGCAACACAAAAGCTTTCTATGTCTCGTCTCGGAACATAAAAGACATGGGAAGAGACTTTGAAATTGTTATCTAGCCAATCAATCATCACTCCTCGAATCAAAAGCCATGTGACAAAGAGAGATGTTTCATCAGAAATAAATAACAAAGCAGAAAGAGTGCATCAGACTATACACTTATCATTTGATTTTGTGTGAAATCTTACCATCAAATATGCAAGATATCAACAGACGACTGAAATATAAGTCATCTAGATCGTAAACATAACTCCTAAACTTAATTAACTAACTAAACATTTCATAAAATCAAATTAAACTTCAAAGTGTTTACTATACACAAAAATAAATACATATAGGTAAAAAATTAATTTTTCCAAAATCTAACCCTAAAAATACATACAATACTACAACCCAGATGTTGTCAAACCCTAGATCAAAGAATATCATAATTAACTACCTACACTCATCTATGTTGAAAACAATTCAGTTTTGTTATATTTTAATTTATATCATTTAAAACTGTTTATAGTTACATGATTTTAATTTTTCGCTTATCAAAATATTTTTTTTTAAATTATAAATTATTTTTAAGATCAGCTACATCAGAAGACTTACTTTGAAGTCGTCCAGACGACTTCCAACATCTTAGACGACTCAGACGACGTACTAGGGCTATATTCGTAAAAATGGCTTCTGTTTTTTTGTTTGGTCACAAGGGGCTGTGCTGTAATTTCACAAGGCTTTTAGATTAGTTTTGCATTTGATTCAAGTTTGGATATAGGTTTGGGGTTAAAATCAAGTTGTAGATTAGTTTTGACAAATTTCCCAATAAACTAAATCACTTCATAAATAATAGTATAGATCATAACTTCACTTATTTTAACCAAAATTTCAACCGTCAGAACCATAAAATTGAGTTGTTCAACTAAAACAGCAGAAATCAAGATTTATCAACAAACGGTAAAATCCTGTTTTATGTAATTAATTAAGTATCATAATATTAAATATTTGGTTAAATTGAAATATAAAATACAGTAGTTTTTGTTACAAATATAGTTTTAAAAATATTTCTTTAAATAATATAATCAATTTATTATTAATAATATTAATTATGTGTTTAGTCTTTAACTAATAGCATTCAAATGCTAGAAATATTATGATAAATAGTAAAAACAAACAACTTAACATCATGATGTTCTAGTCAAAATAAATACTAACTAGTTAATTATCCGTACCTTGTGCGGACTAATAATATATATATACTTAACAATTTTTAGTTTTAATGTTTATTTTATTAAGAAGTTAAATTTTTAAATTAGGTACAAAATTTAAATTACCTTTATAATATGAAACTATGATATTCATATTGGTAATTAATATATTAAATTTACTCTTTTGTTTCATAGTTGTATTTATGGGATATAGATGTTGGATCAAAATCTTATAGTAATAATAATTTTAGGAAACTTCGATTTGAAGTTAAAATTTATATATATATATATATATATATATATATATATATATATATATACTTAATTTATTTGTGGACTGAAAAGAAAAAAGTTATAAACAATCACAACATAATATTATTCATGATATTTAAAACTAAATATAAGATAAACGTAATTTTGATATTATTGGTTGATATTGTTAATATCAATGGTTAATATCTATTTATTAATTAAATATTCTAAATATCTTGATAAGTATATATATATATATATATATATATATTAAAATATCTATTTTTAAATAACAGTATATATATAGATATATATATAGATATATATATATATATCAGTTGCATAAGTTAATGTTTATTGATTATCATAAATATCATTATATTTATTAAATAAAATTTAAATAATAATATTAATTAAATTAATAATTTATCCTAAAATAATGGAGAAGATGACAAGTAAGCAAATTCACTTCTCAGATAATAATATATATAATTATTTATTAATTAAATGTTCTAAATATCTTGATAAGAATATAAATTAAAATATATATGTTAAATAATATTATATATATATAAGTTGAATAATTTAACGTTTATTGATTATCATTATATTTATTAAATAAAATTTTAAATAACTATATAAATTAAATTAATGATTTATCCTAAAATATATTTATTTATTTAGTTCAATGTTCTAAATATCTTGATAAGTATATATATTACAATATATCTTTTTAAATAACAGTATATATATATCATTTGAATAATTTAATGTTTATTGATTATTTTATATATCATTATATTTATTAAATAATTTTAAAATAATTATATTAATTAATAAATGATTTATCCTAAAATTATAGGGTCTGACTGGTGACCATTATGGAAACAAGATGATTGAATAAAAAATAAATGTAGAAGAATAAAATAGCAGGAATGAAAAGGAACATGTGTTTCTTTTCAAGTTTTAGAAAGAATGATTTTCTTCTTTATTTATCTACAGAAAAATGAATGAAAGCGAATGAGAGGAAAAAGTTATTTCTTGTGAATAATGATGTTTTTAGAAACGTTATGAAATGCATTGTTCCTAATCCTCGTCATTCCTCGGTCACTAGTCATATAGAGAATATGATAAGTAACGAAATTCACTTCTCAAATAATAATATAGATATAGATTACAAAAAAAAAATTATATTCATACACAACAACGAACACAACTTCAATCTATATGCTACTTGAAATCTGAAGCATATTTATCTTTCACGAACGGACAAGTGTCCAGGGCTGGAATCCATAGTTTGACAAATTGAAAATATTAATTCTCAATAGGAAAACAGATGATTAGAAATATGTATCGTGTGTTGGACATATTTTCACGACAAAACCAGGGAGAGAGAGAGAGAAAAAAATGGATTATCAGGAGATCTCTCCACGTGGTTGTATGTAGTAATTCTTTAATCTAGCAACGCAAGTAGTGACTTTAATCATGATTACTTCAGCAAAACATAAAAATTAATAAAATAGATTATTGCCATGTTTCAGTCCATCAAACAAGGCAGATTTGTTGGATGATATCTCAACACAATGCTAATAAGCAAACTTTATACTATACATATTTTAAGTTTCTTAATTTAGCTAAAACGAGCAATACAAGTGCAACAGTCCACGAGACAAGCTTATTTTAACTATTAATTTATAATGTTTACTGATACGCTTACGTACTTCTAGATTGCTTATATATGAGCTTTCTTGTTTGATTAAAGTTCTAGTCGAATCTGTCTGCATGTGTCTCAGCGCTTATTCAAATGATATTTATTACACGTTAATCTCCTAACTGCTTTTAATGAAAACATTGAGAATTTTGAACAATGTGTACTAAAAACACAAAGTATAGGTCTGAGAGTTCATAACATATTTGTGTATAAATATGTGATATAAATGTATTATGTATATACCAATATATACATGAACTTTCATTATTGTGTTCAGAAATTTTTCCAATTATAAAGTAGATTTAAATTAATAGTAAACCCTTTCTAAAAAAGTAGATTTAAAATCAAGATTTTTATAGTAATATCTTTATAGATATTTTTTTAGATGAACTGAAATATCTTTATAGATATCTGTACAGAAAGTGGGAACGTGTTATATGTTAGATGAACTGAAATATCTTTATAGATATTTTTTGGCCTTTATACTGCAAATAAATAAATAATCGAGTCACCATGCCACCACATACATCAAAGTCAACGGAATCTTTTGCTAACGTTTCAAAACCTACCATATCAAGATAATAATAAGTTAATTACGTATCGAGTACAGATGCAGTGAACATAAGACGATAACTTTTTTTGCTATTTTGGTATGCTAGCGTTTAAACTATATTCTCTTTCCTTTGAACAAATTTTTTTTTGGGAAAAAACTATATTTTTTTCCTAAAAAAAACTATAGATTCGCGACTGAGTGCAAATTTTATACTAATCTACTTTTTCAGTAGCACTAGGGATTACTCCGCGCTACGCACAGAACTATATTAATTTTCAAACTTTAATTATCTAACTATTTTATTGTTTTATAGCAAATGGTAATATTAAAATATATTTTTAATATATTATTTACATATTATTTATTTTATTTAACATTTTTCAGATAGATAGTTTATATACATTTTCTATTTCTTATATTGTATATTTACTTATACTAATATTACGCTAGATATTAAATGTAACATTCTTATTTCTTATATTGTACATTTAATTATTGTTTAGTTTTTTATTATTATATTGTATATTTATTTATTCTAATATTGTTTTATTTTATATTAAATAACAATATTGAGATAATATTTTAACGTAATATTTGTATTTCTTCTACTGCATATTTACTTATTATTTACTTTTTTTCTTATATTGCATATTTA
Source organism: Brassica napus (assembly GCF_020379485.1). Classification (NCBI taxonomy): domain Eukaryota; kingdom Viridiplantae; phylum Streptophyta; class Magnoliopsida; order Brassicales; family Brassicaceae; genus Brassica; species Brassica napus. Next base: position 2,685,642 of record NC_063441.1, on the reverse strand, counting down.
TTTATTCTAATATTATGATATATGTTTAATGTAATATTTATATTTTTAAATTGTATATTTACTGATTATTTATTTTAGTATAAAAATTTAAGATAGATTTTTAATTTAGTTTTTCTATTTCTTATATTGTATATTTATTATTTTTTTCTTATATTTTATATTTACTTATTCTAATTTTCTTGCTTTTGAATTAAATGATAATATTACGATAGATGTTTAATGTAATATTTATATTTCTTATATTGTATATTTACTTATTATTTATTTTTATATCATACATTTACTTATAAAAATATTTGAAAATAATAAAATGTAAAAGTATACATTTTTCAGATAGTTTTTTAATGTAGTTTTTTTAATTTATATATTGTATATTTACTTATTATTTATTGTTTTTTTATAAAGGGCTTTATTATTTATTGTTTCTTATATTGTATATTTACTTAATCTAATTTTATTACTTTTATATTAAATGGTAATATAAAGATAAATGTTTAACGTAATATTTCTATTTCTATACTGTATATTTATTTATTATTAATTATAGTATACAATTTTCACATAGATGTTTAATGTAGTTTTTTATTTCTTATATTGTATATTTATTTATTTTAATATTATGATAGACGTTTAATGTGATATTTCTATTTATTATATTGTTTTTTATAAACATTTTTCAGATAGATATTTAATTTAGTTTTTCCATTTTTATATTTTATATTTAATTTTTTTTCTTATATTGTAAATATACATATTCTAATTTTCTTGATTTTATATTGATTTTCAAATGTTATATTATTTATTCTAATTTTCTACCTTTTATATCAAACGATAATATTATAATAGTCAATGAAATTAATATTTACTTATTAGTTATTTTTATACATTTTGCAGATATAATTTTAATAAAAAATTTCTATTTCTTATATTATATATTTATTTATTTGTTTCAATATTGTATTTTTTTTTTGACAGCAAGAACATTTACAGACTCATATAGACTCCGTAAAAATTTTAAATATTGTATATTTACTAATTTTAATATTACGCTAGATGTTTATTATAATATTTATATTTCTTATATTGTATATTTATTTATTGTTTACTTTTCTTATATTGTATATTTACTTATTCTTATTTTTTTTTATTAAATAATAATATTAAGATAGATTTAATGTAATATTTATATTTCTTATATTGAATATTTACTTATTATATATTTTTATTTTCCTGAAATCAAATGATAATATTACGATAGAAGTTTTATGTAATATTTCTGTTTCTGATTTATATATTAACTTATTATTTTTATTTTTTATATTTATTTATTATCTATTTTTAATACCACATGGGTTCTTTTGAAAAATAGATTTTTATATTTATGTGGACGGTCTACGGAAAATACTTAGTTTTCAATATGAAAATAGATAATTAATTATAGAATGATAAGTTCTTATAAATTTAACAATTTCATTAAAAAAAACTAATGCAATGTTTACAATTAAAAGATAATTCTTTAACATTATTTTGGATTCCTATTATTGATAGATTAATTTATACCAACTTTACTTTGACTAATGTAGTATTTACATTTTCTATATTGTATATTACTTTTTAATGTAGTATTTTCATTTTTTAAATTGTGTACTTAATTATTATTAGTTTTTGTATATTATATATTTACATATTTAAATGCATATTTACATGTAATTAATTTTAACATTTTAAGAATTATGTCTAATGTAGTATTTCCATTTTTTATTTATTTTTATTTACATTTTAAGATAGATGTTTAATGTTTAACGTATTTTTTCTATTTTTATATTATGTATTTACTTATCAATATTATTTTTGTATATTATATATTTACATCATATATATATTTTACATTTTAAGATAAATGTTTAAGGCTTCATGTACTTTTTCTATTTTTTAGTTGTGTATTTACATTTTAAGATAAATTTTTAAAGCTTAATGTACTTTTATATTTTTATATTATGTGTTTACTTATTAAAATTGTGTATTTACTTATTATTGTACATATAATTTGTATATTATATATT